>NW_006802154.1:0-185159 GCF_000485575.1 Poecilia formosa
ATGTTGGTTCTAATGGTTCTGGGATGCTACATGTTGGTTCTAATGGTTCTGGGATGCTTCATGTTGGTTCTAACGGTTCTGGGATGCTACATGTTGGTTCTCCATGATTGATTCTTGTTCTGTGTTAAGTACATGGTACATTTTAAGTTTGTTCTAGATTTGTAAACTAACAGAAGTTTCTCTACGTCTTGCTCAGATATTAAAACTATAAAGTTAAATGTTGGTCTAAAGTAGTGAGCAAAGAAATTACTTAAAACAAACTCCTGTATCTTGCTAAAAAGTTGTTTACAGTTAAATTTGTCTTGTTTCAACGGTACTAAGATATTATACATTAGAAATTAGACAAAAATACTGGGTAAGATTTTGTGTTTTTGCAATGTGAGGATGGATATTTACATTGCAGATAAGAATGTGGAGAATTTGTTTAAATTTGTCTTTATTTTCAGTTTTCAAACTGAAAAATTAAACCTTTATCTGAATAGATTTATTTTTTGGGATTCCCATGTCAAGAAATAATATATTTTCCAGACTATAAGTTGAACTTTTTTCACATTAGTTTGGGTTTTCCTCTGACTTATAGTTAGGTGTCACTTATGTGTGTATTTTTCCTCTTTATGATGCATTTTTGACTGATGTGTTAAATGTTAATTTATACAGACTGACATGAACCGAGGTAGACCCAATAAAAGCTTCTTTTTTTAAAACAAAAGGTTTGAACATGGCGTCTGATTTTTGTTTTGGAGATTGTAACTCCATTGTTTTCTGTTCTGGTTCTCCAACAATGAGTCCTGCAGATTCTTCATCATGTGTGTGAACGGCAAAAGAAACAAAATGGCTGCTTGTCCAGCCAAACGGCCAGAGGCTAAAGGAAACTAAACTTTGCATTTAGTTGTATCAATACCCAAAGGAAAGAAAAAGCAATTGGTTACTAATTAATCAAAGTTTTCTCAACTTGGAAAAAGTAAAGTATGAATAAAAAAAATATTTCTAGGAAACCCAATTGGTGATTTTGATAACAGTCATTTCTTAACGGAGGAATTTTTACACTCCTGAATAAATTTACTCAAGTTAAAGGTTGGATTTTAGAGTTCTGCATTTTTTATTAATTTAGTTTTGAGTTTTTACAGTTTGGATGTCTTTCCAGGAAACTCATACAACTTTAGCTATGACTGAGCCGGATGTCTTGACAGGCAGCAGCATGTTATCAGAGACTTGGAGCATGCACATGCAAATATTTCAGCAGCGTCTATTAAAATGAAATCACTTTTCCATTCCTATTCCCTGCGTTAATGTGTCTTTCTTCATTTTCTGCTTGACCAGGCCCGGTAATCATTGAATCTCATCGCGGCGTTGCCCTCTTTCCTTCTCACCAACACAGCCGACCCACATTAAACAAAGACTCATCACAATGAAGCCTGGCATAAACATCATGCTCTCCTGCTCCAGACCATTATTGCCCATCCCTTTTCCTGCAGATAAAAATCTCTTGCACTAGATTATGGCAGCCATCACTTTGTTCTGCGTCTCTTCTATCTAGTTTCCAGAGTGACGGTGCTGCAGAAATTGACAAAAAGTGAAATTATAACCACATGGTCAAGTTAACAGATTCATAAGAGACGGCATAACAGCGTTACGTGTTACTGTAATTAAATTTAGATTGAACCACGTCCATTATTGTGCTCTGGTTCATGCAAATTTCACCTCATACAATTTTAAAGCGGCGGTCTCAGATGTAGATCGAGCCGTCTATTCTAATACAGGAAGCTGTGCAAAAAAAAAAAAAAAGAAGAGCAGGAAAATTAAAATGAGCTCCGGAAAGTCTTTCAGCCTTATTCTGGCTGAATATCTCAGATTAAGACAGAATAGCTGTGAGGGGAAAAATCAACAGATCTTCTCTGCCTTTTGAGGCCGTGTGTGTCAGACTGAATGGCGCCGCGGTCCGCGCGGTGCAGGATCATCACTGGAGCTGAAGAGAGCATCGCCACACTCCACTGAGCAGATTAAGAGAGTGACAGGGACCTATGACTGGCTAATTCAATGGGAGCGCTCTCTGTAGAAAACACTTCGTTCTCAACAATGTCACTTGGCTCTCCGGTGCGACTCATCCTGCCATGGAGTATTATGCAGCCCTGCTGGAACGTCCCCTGCATTTTTTCTTTGACTTCATCCAGCTTTGAAGCGAGCAGAGCGTTGTGAAGGTTCAAGCAGCCATCAATTTTATATTAGCAGAAGGAGTTCAAAACACACCTCTTCTCACTCATTAGGTTTAACTTTAACAACTTTGGCTATCGGTAAAAAGCAGTGTTTTAAAACGAACGCCCCACTTCTTACGGCACATCCACATCACAGACAGCCCGATGAATGATACATATATCTGAATTTCTGAGTGCCTCTTCATTTCTCTTTCCTTTTCAAAAAGGGGATCACTGGGATACGGTTTGCCGAACATCAGAGGTGCTACATCAGGACCCAAACGAAGAAACTGCCCACAGTGGCCGAGGCGGAGGCTGACGACAGGGAAAGGACGGTACAGTACGCCTTCACGCTCTTCCTATACGCCGTCCTGCAGGAGGCGGCCATGCATATTGTCAGAAGATAACCGGAGCAAAAATCCTCAGTCTGTCCATCTCATCCTGTCTCCCCTCTCACTGAGGAATAAGCTGGGGTTTGTGGTGCCTGTGAAACTGCCAGAAAGCTAACCACAAACCCTCTGCCTCTTTGTGGCTCACATCAAATGGTGCTTGCTGTCAATCTTGAGCCAACATTAATTTTTAATCATCTCCTCCAAAGACTTTACCCAAATAGCCTAAAGGGGGAAGGGTTGCTGCAGAGGTCTGTGCGAGGTAAACCATTAAAATTGTATTTTTAAGCAATGCCTTTCTTTGTAAAATTCACAAGGCTCCCCTTCTCCAAGCTTAGGGTGATTCATTTTAGTTATCGGGCTTCTTAAAGTCGAATGTGAACTTCAGAACAAGGAGTGGGTAAAAATTCAGTCAATCAAAATTCCCATTTTTCAGTGTCACAGTGAAATTCGGCGAGTGGGCCGCGCATTGAAAGAGAAAATCCTTTCCTCAAACGTCTCAACTCCAAGCATGCTCTCATTTACATTTCAGATTTCAGCTAAGAAGAAGAGGCTGGCAAATATCTGACGCTCCCCACTTACCGCTTTATCTTTTTAAAAAAAAGCCAATTGTCAGTCCAGCTTTAGTTTTTAAACTTTAAGAACACAAGCTGTTACACCAAAAAGCAGAGTTTTTGTTCCTCTCATCTTCAAATTGTCTGATCTACGTTTACAGATACTAATTGCCCAGGCAGCACCATATGTCCGTGCCATCTCTGTCTTCTTTTGTGTACCGGAAAGCCTAATTGGCTCAATTCGCAGCTCCAGAGTGAAGCATGAAAGGACAGCAAAGTGACTTGGGCTCATACCAGTATTGATGGACACGCTTACGTTTAATAAAAATAATGGTTCAAAGGGCTATTTAAGTCACGTTTTACTGTGATTTGGTCTCACTTGTGCAACCTTGCCTTTAAAAAGCAAAGAGCCAAGAGGGATTCCTGATTATGTTGTCAAGGGTTGCCTTAACTCTTACGAATCTGACTTTTTTTATTACAAATGTATCTATTATATGTCAGGAACAATCTAACCATAAACAACGGTAACACTTTATTTGAAGGGGTCTGCTAAAGACGAACATAACAACCGTCATGAACATGAAGGAGTCTTCGTTCATGAAGTGTCATTGGTAAATAATCACATTTCTAAAGCAATGTTGCATTAAAAGTTTAATTAAAAGTGCATTAAAAGAGTCAACTTTGTATTTTTCTATGAATAATGACACTTTTGAACCAAAGTTACATTAAAACTTGCAATAAAAAAGTTAACTTTGCTTTAAAAGTGTCATTATTTACCAAATGACACTTCATGACAACATTTATAAACATTTACAAAGACTCCTTCATGTTTATGATGGGTGTTATGTCACGTTTATGCACATCCATTCAATTAAAATGTTATCCAAACTACCTTCTTCTTATTTAAATATTCCACGTTTTTGCAGAATTGAGATCAACACCCGTTACATTTTGAGGAATGTAACGTCAGAATGATAAAAACCTGATGCACAAAAGAGATTTGTATCAAATGGAGCTTAAATGAAAGCAGTGTCACATCTCCAGGTTGTTTTTGGTTTCTGAAGCATCTAATTGCAGTCCTGAACCTCCTCCACCGATTCCACTAGAGACATTTGTGTCGCTTTCCAGCCACATGGTGTTTCCAGTGTTTATCGCGCCCCGTCTGCAAAAAGCTTGTTAGTCTACCAGATGTGCTGCGGTGTCTTTGAGAAACTACTTGACACCACTCTGTGCTAACATGCACACCTGTTTGGGGATTGTTTTTGTGGGTTTTGACTGAAAGTCAAACACAGAAATGCAGTGACGCATGGGGTTGTTGAGGTGGACAAAACTTTGTCGAAAAAACACAATTTCGCAATTTTGGTTAAATAAAAAACAATTAAATTCATACGTGAGTAAGTTTGTTCATGCGATAAAACATTCAAAATTCATTCCAACTACTTCCTGTCTTCCTCTTCATGGTTCATGCCAATTGATAAGAAGTCATCAATACTGATTCTGTTATTGATCTGACTTATCGATTCGACTCCTTATTGATTCTTATTGAGTTAGGAAATAAACTCTTAAATTCAAAATATGCACCATGTTGTTGCGCTCGATTCAAACTAAATTAAAACTTGCTTAAACAATAAGAATCCCTCTGTCAAATGAACACTTTACCATGAAATGTTAATTATATCAACAGCTTTTGTACTTTTAATGTATTAAACTCGTCGGAAAATATGTTAATTTACTGAAAATGACTATAAATGTAAATGTGAGATGGAGACTATGAATAGATAGGAAGGATATGGCTAGCATTAATACAATAACCAGGATGTGGAGGAGATTAACAGCAGGAGATGCTGCGCTCAAAGCTCCGCCCCCTTGAGTCACCGCCGTTGCTAAGCAACGGGTCAAACGCTCCATTTGTTCAACTGTTTACTCCTTTTATTATGATTAGCGTTCCGAACCTGTTGCAAGTGGCCCCAGTTTCGTCCTTTTTTCTTAAATATAAACGTATTTTGGAGCGCTACTGCCGCGACGCCATCTTGGATATTTTCGAAAGCAAAATAAGGAGCGTGTTCAGTACGTCATCACGCAAATATGTCACATGTTACGGGAACCGACAAGCTGAATCGTTAAACTCGCAGCTAAATGATTACAAGTAATTGAACGACTGAGATTTCCATCCCTACCAATGACAACATTAAGTTTTTAAAACCATTTCAAGAACGTGCTTTACATGAATTGGAAGGAAATACAACAAAACAGCAAACCAAAAGAAGGAAAAAAACGTAAAAGTATAAAATTACATATTGGTTCTCCATTTTTAATAAGAATAAGTCGTCTGTAATTTATAAACCAGTCGGGGTTTCTCTGGATTCTTGCTCTGATAAAATTAGAAAAAACAAGATTTTTATTTCAAAATTACTGTATTTCTATTAAGCTAATTTATTTTCGAAATGTCAAATTGTAAACTTATATGGTCAATGTAAACGCAGCTGCTGTTGCTAAAGCTAAAGTCACTTAATTGATATAACGGGTGCAGGTCTTCTGAAATGTGGAATTAAGATGCTAACCTTAGCATTCTGCTCTGTTAAAATCATGCACATATTTATGAGAACTTTATATGTTTTTACCATTACCTCTCACTTCACATTGTTCACATTTACTGTATCAAAATCAGAAATCAATTCCTTCAAAACACCAGAAAATTTGATTTAAAGGCTGCAATATGCTGTTACACCACTGAAACCAAGTCAATACTGGGGGTAGGACATGTTTAGGTAATAAACGGTGACCCAAATCTGTCCTCACACTCACAGCGCCCCCCTCTAATCTGTCCTCCATGAGCATCCACCCACATGTGACCCTGTAAAGGATCAACACGACAAGTTCCTCCTCAAGTGCTGAAGCACACAGGGGTTAAACCTAAGCAGTAATGGTTCTCAGCTTAACCCCACCACAGGCTTTCAAGAAAAAAGGGGGCTCAGAGGAACAGCAGCAGGCTTAGGAGCTGATGGGAAAAACAAAAGAGAAAACTGTAGGAAAAACTGCAAGTCGCTGATAAGGAAATACAGCCCATGTGGAGGGGGAACCAGGTGACAAATACGAATTGTTCGCCAGGTTTTTTTCTTCGCTTTTCAATTTTCCTTCTCAATGAAATGTCTGAGGGAGTAATCCCTGAGCTTCATCCCAGTTCCCCCCAGTGTGAGTCAGAAATCAGCAGCTCCCTCCCTCACAGTCTTTAACATTGTCAGTAGATGTTGCTTGGTCCATTAAGCAGCTTCTTAATATGGATGGCCAGCGCTCACCCAGCGACCCCAAACCTCCCACAGCTGCAAATAGAGAAAACGTTGTGCAAAGAAACAAAAACACTGCAGAGGATGTAAATACATCGCAGTCCTGCGGTGTGCTTTGTGAATGGTCTCAGAATATTCTACATGAAGTCGGTGAATGGACTGAAACGGCTGGGGAAAATCTGACATTTCTGCTGCAAAATCACAGAAAACGTAAAACTGAACAGCAAAATTTAATCTAGATTTGGTTTTAATCTTCATTTGGTTGACACTCTTTAAAAACATGAGATTTATTTGCAGTGATTGTGTTATAATTTTGTTTTGAGAAGTGTGTTCAGAGTAGAAATACCATTAGTGTCAACATTTTATTGGTCAAGTCACACCAACTTAAAAGAGTTTGTACTGTATTTACAATTTTGAGAAAAGAATGACTGAAAATTATCTCATTCGCCTTAACATTTTTTAAAGGGGCAAGGAGGATATTAGTACTTAATTGATTAGAGTTTTTGAGAAATTGCTGCAGCTGTAATTAAGTTGTTTTTTTTTTTTTTGATTTTCTACCAATTTTAGAAAAGTCTTTTTTATTATTTTTAGCAAACTTAATTTTATTTTATTTATTTGTTTTTAGTTTTACCGTTTATCAGCCTGTGATGTTGTGATTGTTGTGAAGTACTTTGGTCAGCTGAGGTTGTTGTAATTATATATATATTTTTTTTTTACATATTTGTTAAAATTGTCACCATGTTGTCACAGTTTGTTATAGATAATCTGTAAAGAGATCGATCTCCTCCAGCTCCTCTCTGAGCTGCTATGGCAGTTTAAAGAAATGTAGCGAAAACAACCAAAAACAACCAATCAGAGCCTGAAGGCGGGTCTTACTGCTGTCAATCAATCTCATCTACTTGCTGCTAAATGTGCTAATGAGGATGAAACAATTTACCGTTACAGGAAAACCGTTTAGCTGCCATCATGCCATGCTAACTAGCCTAGCATTCACAACAGCCTATGCCAAGAGGACCAAGAGGAAGATGGAGAGGGAGAATGAGCAGCGCCACACAAGACTATGATTGACAGCACTAAGCCCCTCCTCCTGGCTCTGATTGGTTGTGTCTAGTTGCACTGGGAAGAAGGTAGAGGAGATTTTCTTCACAGATTATCTGTCACAGCATAGCGACAGTTTTAACACATATGTAAAAATAAGTGTTTGGTTGTTTTTCTTAAAGTTACATACATCCCATTTATAATAGTCATCAACAAAGTATTTACTAGTATTTCTATGGTAAATACTTTACCATAAAGCATTTAAGCTTTATGGTGAAAGCTTTAATGCTTTCACCATAGAAAGCATTAAAGCCTACTTTTTCTGTCTGCAGGTGCAGGGTGTAATTATTCCTCAAGTAATTTGTTTAACTTTATATTAACACTACCCAATACAAAATTTTATCCTCTTTGCAAACTATGAAAATATGAAGCAAAGGTTTTTAACTCTCTAAAGGAGAAAAGAGCAGCTGTGCGTCTGCCCAGCCTAAAAAAACATTCCTGTCACCTCTGGGGTCTTCTGCTTGGAGGCAGCCAGGCAGCGTTTCTTCTGTAACCCACACTGGTTCTCCAGGTCTCTTCTTCTCCACCGTCTGACTCCAGAAACACAAAACCCACCGGCTCCCGCTGAATTATTATGAAGTCTAGTAAATCTGTGGAGATTAGCTGTTATTACTAATCACTTGGCTCCAGATTGAGATCATGATCTGCCGTTTGGGGATCTCTGCACTCAAAGATCCTGTAGCTTTTGTCTCGGAAAACAATAACAGACAAAAGATTTTGTCAATGTGAGCTACAACCCTCTTAAACACAGACTGGTACCTTATGCTTTGCTGCCAAGAATATGGCTTCTCTCTGCATCAGGCTCATTTAAACGAGGTTTGCTGCACACAGTTAGAAAAAAGAGTCTCAAACTTATGGCTTTTTTCTCTAGATTACAACCAGTAGATAAAATGCCTGATTTTCAAAAACCAGCGTAATTTGTCTCACACTGAACACGGTACGTTTAAAACCACTGCAATCTGTTTCTGAAGCTGCAGCTCAGAAACAGGCTAAAAAAGTGAAGTGGTTAGAAAAAGAGAGGCAGGCTTAAGGTGGGCTTCAACTGAGACGCAAAATAATTTTTCTCCAGACTTTTCTCTGACCCTGGCTGGTTTTTTGTTTTTAGTTTTCCCACTTTGGAGTCCAAATAAAATGGGCAGAGAGGTTACCACTAACACTAATCACAGAGATACTTACTTCACCAAATGAATTTGAAGTTGCAACCAAGCGACTACACTTTATAAAATATGAAAAGTCAAAGTTGCCTTTAATTCATAATAACTGGAAGTTTAATAAATAAATTTGCGTAATGATTTTGCTGATGGTATTTGACAAAATATAATGTTTATTGCTGCTTTCTAATTGGCTACTGTTTTATGTTTTTAAGGTATAAGGCACTTTGAACTGCTGTTTTGTTGAAGTCCATGAAAAGGTGTAAATGTAATTTTAATTTATTTTAACCAACATTCATATTCAATCACCTTAAAACTTTTTGGTTGGTATTAAAATCCAGTGTCTTGTTAATAAAACAGTCTTTAAAAACCTTGTTTTATATTCTGAATCCAATTTTTATGCTTGTGTAACATTAGCTGTGTCTTCATTGACCATAAAATCTCACAAATTGAAATTCTGAAAATAAATTTGCTTAACAGAGACAGCAGAGTCTGAGCGCTAGCACCATGGCTGAATTATGAATATATTTTATCTAACAGTATACATCCATCGCTGCTGATATTTGATGCCTTATTGCATCACCAGCTTTATTTAGGTGTGATTTTTATTTTATTCCTTATTTAATGGAAACAACACCGTTGCAAAATGGTTTCCAGCAGAAAAAACTGCCCTCACATTTCTCTATTAGTTTCACTCACAATATGAAGTTAAAATAATAATTTAGAATAATTTAAATCCTTTTTTCTAACTACATGAACAAATTTTCTGATCTGACAATGAATTTTATTAAACAAAACTATGAGTTCAGCTCAGAAACATTTATTGTGAACAGGATATTACAATAAACATTTGCCCTAATAAAACACAAGAGTCAGATCAACGTAACACACTTCAATCTCACATGCCGCTAAGCATTCTGGGAAATAGTTCCCACTCCTGTCTTTGACTTCTTTCAGTTTTTTTAAGGTGTTAAGCTAAAAACTCAAGTTTATTCAACTCTTGACAAACACTGTAAAATGTTAACACAACTTACACAAGTTAATCTTTCACAAACTCAACTGGCTAAATGTATTTGTCTCACACAGTAGAAGACAGTAGACACAACTAAACGGGGCTCAAATGTTTTACAGTGTGTGGATCAGACAATGAAAAAGAGCAATCAGATGTTTCACATGTATCACTTTCCTGGTCGAATTTGTCTGGGAAATTCACTCACCGGTTAACCAGATAAAAAACCTCCGCTGTGCTGCGTTTGGCATGTGAAAGCTCTTGGGTATGGTGAGAAAATCTTTGTTGATCTCTGGCAAACAGCGGCGCTTAAACAATGTGTCATGTCGACAGGCTTTTCCCCCCTTGGGACACGGTGGCAGGAGAGGGTAAATTTGTTAACTACAGCACAACTGGTATATAATTAAGTTGTGCACTGTAGGCGAAAGTCATACATGCTCCAGGAGCAGGCTGCTGCAAAACAAATTACCATCATTTCCAAGGTCCAATACATGATAAAAAGTTGCTTGTGTCTTAATAATATATCATTTGTCAATAGAAAATGGAAAAGCCTTTCAGAAGTGTGTACAAACTGGCAGTGTGTAATCATGTTGTCTTTGTGCTTGTCAACTGGCATTTAGAAATCCATGCCCCATGCTAAAATACTGACCTTTACCACTTCCCCCCGGGTGCTTGCTCTCTCTCTCTCTCTCTCTCTCTCTCTCTCTCTCTCTCTCTCTCTCTCCCTCCTCCAAGTTATTGGAGTCGTTTCTCAACTGTGAAGTCAAAGTCTTGTTGTGAGCCCCGTGTCCTGACCTCCATTTACTTCCCAGTGAAGACTCACTTGGCTCCAGTGGTTAAGAGGTCCAATTAAAGAGTGCTGTTTGTGTTTGATTTTAATTTCTGCAGCACAGCGCCGGAGCACCACCTCTGCTGTTGTACCACCATCACCCTGCGGCACACGCCAGTCCTCCCAGTTATCATTACTGTTGGTGATTAAAAGTGAAGGAAAGTGTGTAAGAAAAGGGTGAATAAACCCTGCACCCAACATGACCTCTGACATAGCAGAATTGGCTTAAAGGTGATTTATTATGCTTCCCTGAACAGGTTAGGATGGGTCAATGGCCTATACAAAACCTGCTCAAAATCATTCTTAAATCAGTTCTGCCTATTCTGAGCTCCTTTAAGAATGAGCTCCTTTAGGGCCTCCTGTCTCTTTAAATCCAAATAATACGTCCCCCAACTTGTTCACAAGCTAAGTCATGTCACTGAACGACGAAGCGTACCGTTGGCTCGTTTAGGTACGCACTGAAGAAATACTTCTGGGTTATGTTTAAAATGTACCTCAATAAAATGTAGCATATTTATTTATGTTAATTAAAATACTCATTGTGAGAGGCCAAAGCAATGTTTCAAGAATAATAATTGCCTTTATTTAATCCATAAATTATAATTGTGTATTGGACCCATGGGACTGTCAATATGCCCTCTGGTGGACTCATCATCGTCAAAAGTACCCTTTATTTTTATAAAAATCGCATTTTTTATGACATTAACTAAAAGTGTTGGCTGACTGTCGGCTATTCAACGTGTTGATGTGAAACACTAATTTATTACATTTGATTGTTGTTCACCGGCACATACAAATACTTGATTTTTTTTTCAGTAGTGGTCCAGCAAAATGTGTTTTAACCATTTTTATCTTTATTTCTTTTTATTCTCTTGAAATCATGCGCTATTTTTTTATAATTACAATAACATACGAAATGTAAAAAGAAATTTAAAAAAATACCTTCTCTTGAAGTATTGCTACTAGCAAATGCTCAAATTAGCTGGTGGTATGAATCGTCCTTTGACAAGTCACAAGCGAAACACTTGAACTCAGAACTAGAACTCAGCTTGGGTTGCTAGGTAACGGGCTGGAATTCTCTGGGGTTGCTAGGTAACGGGCTGGAATTCCCTGGGGTTGCTAGGTAACGGGCTGGGCAGTGCCTGCTGATTTGTGATGTTACATTCAGAAGGTTTTAGAAACTGGTCTTTTTCCAGACACTAAAAAACATAGTTTTTTTAAGTGCTTGTTCTGTTTTTAGAAGCAGTAGAAACCCAAATGGAAGTACAAAAACAGGCAAAATGTGAATCTTGTGAAATGCGCCTCCTTTAAACTGAGCTTTCTGGGGGCAGTTGCCACTACTGATACACAAAAAGCAGCAAATGGGGTGAAATTGTAACTCAAGTGAGAGTGACAGGGGCTGAGATGAGGGAGGGGGGCAGGACCCGCTATAAATGATTCCCACTCCTGCTATTGCCCCAGGATTCTACATCATCAAGCTTAACTAATGTGCAATTAAGCTGCAGACTGGAAGAAAATCACCTTGTAAAAACATTTGTCAAGTGAACTGTTTCTCTGTTCTGGGCGGCTAATTAGCAAGGGAAAGGGAAGAGAAGGGTTTGTTTGCGTGTGTATTTACATATACATGAAGAAAATAAATATCTGCACTGTTAGGGGAGAGCATTACCAAATCCCCGTCATATGTCTCTATTAGACAACACTGACATGCAGTCCCTATCATTAAGCAATAATAGTTTACTTTACAGCTCATGAACTACAGTATCAACAAATTAAGCCGTCTGATGGCGTTGGGTGCCAAGTAAAGTACGGAGGGTGGAGGGAGAATGCAAGACTTTATTGTGTCTGTCACATTTCGCGACATTGCAACCACTCTCGGAGTAATGAAGACCACTTCTAAAGTCATTTAAAAGTCAAATCATGGGCGTCTGTGAATTTCAATGATGTATATTAGAAAGGAGCATGCCAGGGGCTCGAGAGGCGGGTGAGAGCCGAGGCAGGGCAGCGGGTGTCAGGAGTCAGGAGGTTGCTCTCCTCTCTGAAGACACAGAGGTGATAGATGGAGCTACAAGGCTGGAACAGCTCCAGGGAGAAGAGTGCAAATGCAGGACAGCGAGGTGTTTTTAGCAGGAGCCGACATGCTTTTTAATGTGTTTGTGTAACAAACGTGCAGCCGCGAGTGTTGTGTGCGCTGTCGTCCGGCAGGTCGACGAGGCCGAGGCCGTGGAAGTGCAGGTGGAGGACTCCCGAGTGTGGGTTCCTGCCGAGGAGCCCGTCGTTAACCCAGACTTCCTGCTCGACTCCAAGATCTGGGAGATTTGCCAGCAGATGCCCATCCACTGGATCCATCCCTCCCCCATGACTGGTGAGAGCAGGGGGCATATCTGCCTCTAAACGCAGACTATTAAGACTGTAGCTGCAGGGCTTCCCCACAGGCCATGCGGAGGTCCGTGGAGGAGGCATGATTTACCAACTGCATGAGCAGCTTGTTCAAGCTGCTCATGCAGGAGAGTGTAGAGACTGAAGGACTGTGGTGGAGGGAGAAATCAGAGGAAAAACACCACTGGACTTGAAATTTGAGTCAAATGGAGGCGCTTCTGTGCAGGAATTTTAAAGCAACACCTCAAACACACTGCTTCCTGTTGAACACTGGAAAACGTAAAAAATAAGATTATGTGTTTATTTATTTACCGTAACAATGGCTGTGTTTCCTGGGGTCCACATCTTAAAAATAAAACATTACAAAAATAGTTACACACTCAACATACCATTAGGAACATAACATTTAATACGAGATCAACCTGTGAAATTCAAAACATAGATTTGGGATATTGACATAAAACTAAAAGCTGGAATCATAAGTTAACATTTAGGTTTTTTGGCGTTTAGTGAAAGTTTGTTTGCTCAGCCAGTGACGGGCNTGAGTCACCGCCGTTGCTAAGCAACGGGTCAAACGCTCCATTTGTTCAACTGTTTACTCCTTTTATTATGATTAGCGTTCCGAACTTGTTGGAAGTGGCCCCAGTTTCGTCTTTTTTTCTTAAATATAAACGTATTTTGGAGCGCTACTGCCGCGACGCCATCTTGGATATTTTCGAAAGCAAAATAAGGAGCGTGTTCAGTACGTCATCACGCAAATATGTCACATGTTACGGGAACCGACAAGCTGAATCGTTAAACTCGCAGCTAAATGATTACAAGTAATTGAACGACTGAGATTTCCATCCCTACCAATGACAACATTAAGTTTTTAAAACCATTTCAAGAACGTGCTTTACATGAATTGGAAGGAAATACAACAAAACAGCAAACCAAAAGAAGGAAAAAAACGTAAAAGTATAAAATTACATATTGGTTCTCCATTTTTAATAAGAATAAGTCGTCTGTAATTTATAAACCAGTAGGAGTTTCTCTGCATTCTTGTTCTGATAAAATTAGAAAAAACAAGATTTTTATTTCAAAATTACCGTATTTCTATTAAGCTAATTTATTTTCGAAATGTCAAATTGTGAACTTATATGGTCAATGTAAACGCAGCTTCTGTTGCTAAAGCTAAAGTCACTTAATTGATATAACGGGTGCAGGTCTTCTGAAATGTGGAATTAAGATGCTAACCTTAGCATTCTGCTCTGTTAAAATCATGCACATATTTATGAGAACTTTATATGTTTTTACCATTACCTCTCACTTCACATTGTTCACATTTACTGTATCAAAATCAGAAATCAATTCCTTCAAAACACCAGAAAGTTTGATTTAAAGGCTGCAATATGCTGTTACACCACTGAAACCAAGTCAATACTGGGGGTAGGACATGTTTAGGTAATAAACGGTGACCCAAATCTGTCCTCACACTCACAGCGCCCCCCTCTAATCTGTCCTCCATGAGCATCCACCCACATGTGACCCTGTTAAGGATCAACACGACAAGTTCCTCCTCAAGTGCTGAAGCACACAGGGGTTAAACCTAAGCAGTAATGGTTCTCAGCTTAACCCCACCACAGGCTTTCAAGAAAAAAGGGGGCTCAGAGGAACAGCAGCAGGCTTAGGAGCTGATGGGAAAAACAAAAGAGAAAACTGTAGGAAAAACTGCAAGTCGCTGATAAGGAAATACAGCCCATGTGGAGGGGGAACCAGGTGACAAATACGAATTGTTCGCCAGGTTTTTTTCTTCGCTTTTCAATTTTCCTTCTCAATGAAATGTCTGAGGGAGTAATCCCTGAGCTTCATCCCAGTTCCCCCCAGTGTGAGTCAGAAATCAGCAGCTCCCTCCCTCACAGTCTTTAACATTGTCAGTAGATGTTGCTTGGTCCATTAAGCAGCTTCTTAATATGGATGGCCAGCGCTCACCCAGCGACCCCAAACCTCCCACAGCTGCAAATAGAGAAAACGTTGTGCAAAGAAACAAAAACACTGCAGAGGATGTAAATACATCGCAGTCCTGCGGTGTGCTTTGTGAATGGTCTCAGAATATTCTACATGAAGTCGGTGAATGGACTGAAACGGCTGGGGAAAATCTGACATTTCTGCTGCAAAATCACAGAAAACGTAAAACTGAACAGCAAAATTTAATCTAGATTTGGTTTTAATCTTCATTTGGTTGACACTCTTTAAAAACATGAGATTTATTTGCAGTGATTGTGTTATAATTTTGTTTTGAGAAGTGTGTTCAGAGTAGAAATACCATTAGTGTCAACATTTTATTGGTCAAGTCACACCAACTTAAAAGAGTTTGTACTGTATTTACAATTTTGAGAAAAGAATGACTGAAAATTATCTCATTCGCCTTAACATTTTTTAAAGGGGCAAGGAGGATATTAGTACTTAATTGATTAGAGTTTTTGAGAAATTGCTGCAGCTGTAATTAAGTTGTTTTTTTTTTTTTTGATTTTCTACCAATTTTAGAAAAGTCTTTTTTATTATTTTTAGCAAACTTAATTTTATTTTATTTATTTGTTTTTAGTTTTACCGTTTATCAGCCTGTGATGTTGTGATTGTTGTGAAGTACTTTGGTCAGCTGAGGTTGTTGTAATTATATATATATTTTTTTTTTACATATTTGTTAAAATTGTCACCATGTTGTCACAGTTTGTTATAGATAATCTGTAAAGAGATCGATCTCCTCCAGCTCCTCTCTGAGCTGCTATGGCAGTTTAAAGAAATGTAGCGAAAACAACCAAAAACAACCAATCAGAGCCTGAAGGCGGGTCTTACTGCTGTCAATCAATCTCATCTACTTGCTGCTAAATGTGCTAATGAGGATGAAACAATTTACCGTTACAGGAAAACCGTTTAGCTGCCATCATGCCATGCTAACTAGCCTAGCATTCACAACAGCCTATGCCAAGAGGACCAAGAGGAAGATGGAGAGGGAGAATGAGCAGCGCCACACAAGACTATGATTGACAGCACTAAGCCCCTCCTCCTGGCTCTGATTGGTTGTGTCTAGTTGCACTGGGAAGAAGGTAGAGGAGATTTTCTTCACAGATTATCTGTCACAGCATAGCGACAGTTTTAACACATATGTAAAAATAAGTGTTTGGTTGTTTTTCTTAAAGTTACATACATCCCATTTATAATAGTCATCAACAAAGTATTTACTAGTATTTCTATGGTAAATACTTTACCATAAAGCATTTAAGCTTTATGGTGAAAGCTTTAATGCTTTCACCATAGAAAGCATTAAAGCCTACTTTTTCTGTCTGCAGGTGCAGGGTGTAATTATTCCTCAAGTAATTTGTTTAACTTTATATTAACACTACCCAATACAAAATTTTATCCTCTTTGCAAACTATGAAAATATGAAGCAAAGGTTTTTAACTCTCTAAAGGAGAAAAGAGCAGCTGTGCGTCTGCCCAGCCTAAAAAAACATTCCTGTCACCTCTGGGGTCTTCTGCTTGGAGGCAGCCAGGCAGCGTTTCTTCTGTAACCCACACTGGTTCTCCAGGTCTCTTCTTCTCCACCGTCTGACTCCAGAAACACAAAACCCACCGGCTCCCGCTGAATTATTATGAAGTCTAGTAAATCTGTGGAGATTAGCTGTTATTACTAATCACTTGGCTCCAGATTGAGATCATGATCTGCCGTTTGGGGATCTCTGCACTCAAAGATCCTGTAGCTTTTGTCTCGGAAAACAATAACAGACAAAAGATTTTGTCAATGTGAGCTACAACCCTCTTAAACACAGACTGGTACCTTATGCTTTGCTGCCAAGAATATGGCTTCTCTCTGCATCAGGCTCATTTAAACGAGGTTTGCTGCACACAGTTAGAAAAAAGAGTCTCAAACTTATGGCTTTTTTCTCTAGATTACAACCAGTAGATAAAATGCCTGATTTTCAAAAACCAGCGTAATTTGTCTCACACTGAACACGGTACGTTTAAAACCACTGCAATCTGTTTCTGAAGCTGCAGCTCAGAAACAGGCTAAAAAAGTGAAGTGGTTAGAAAAAGAGAGGCAGGCTTAAGGTGGGCTTCAACTGAGACGCAAAATAATTTTTCTCCAGACTTTTCTCTGACCCTGGCTGGTTTTTTGTTTTTAGTTTTCCCACTTTGGAGTCCAAATAAAATGGGCAGAGAGGTTACCACTAACACTAATCACAGAGATACTTACTTCACCAAATGAATTTGAAGTTGCAACCAAGCGACTACACTTTATAAAATATGAAAAGTCAAAGTTGCCTTTAATTCATAATAACTGGAAGTTTAATAAATAAATTTGCGTAATGATTTTGCTGATGGTATTTGACAAAATATAATGTTTATTGCTGCTTTCTAATTGGCTACTGTTTTATGTTTTTAAGGTATAAGGCACTTTGAACTGCTGTTTTGTTGAAGTCCATGAAAAGGTGTAAATGTAATTTTAATTTATTTTAACCAACATTCATATTCAATCACCTTAAAACTTTTTGGTTGGTATTAAAATCCAGTGTCTTGTTAATAAAACAGTCTTTAAAAACCTTGTTTTATATTCTGAATCCAATTTTTATGCTTGTGTAACATTAGCTGTGTCTTCATTGACCATAAAATCTCACAAATTGAAATTCTGAAAATAAATTTGCTTAACAGAGACAGCAGAGTCTGAGCGCTAGCACCATGGCTGAATTATGAATATATTTTATCTAACAGTATACATCCATCGCTGCTGATATTTGATGCCTTATTGCATCACCAGCTTTATTTAGGTGTGATTTTTATTTTATTCCTTATTTAATGGAAACAACACCGTTGCAAAATGGTTTCCAGCAGAAAAAACTGCCCTCACATTTCTCTATTAGTTTCACTCACAATATGAAGTTAAAATAATAATTTAGAATAATTTAAATCCTTTTTTCTAACTACATGAACAAATTTTCTGATCTGACAATGAATTTTATTAAACAAAACTATGAGTTCAGCTCAGAAACATTTATTGTGAACAGGATATTACAATAAACATTTGCCCTAATAAAACACAAGAGTCAGATCAACGTAACACACTTCAATCTCACATGCCGCTAAGCATTCTGGGAAATAGTTCCCACTCCTGTCTTTGACTTCTTTCAGTTTTTTTAAGGTGTTAAGCTAAAAACTCAAGTTTATTCAACTCTTGACAAACACTGTAAAATGTTAACACAACTTACACAAGTTAATCTTTCACAAACTCAACTGGCTAAATGTATTTGTCTCACACAGTAGAAGACAGTAGACACAACTAAACGGGGCTCAAATGTTTTACAGTGTGTGGATCAGACAATGAAAAAGAGCAATCAGATGTTTCACATGTATCACTTTCCTGGTCGAATTTGTCTGGGAAATTCACTCACCGGTTAACCAGATAAAAAACCTCCGCTGTGCTGCGTTTGGCATGTGAAAGCTCTTGGGTATGGTGAGAAAATCTTTGTTGATCTCTGGCAAACAGCGGCGCTTAAACAATGTGTCATGTCGACAGGCTTTTCCCCCCTTGGGACACGGTGGCAGGAGAGGGTAAATTTGTTAACTACAGCACAACTGGTATATAATTAAGTTGTGCACTGTAGGCGAAAGTCATACATGCTCCAGGAGCAGGCTGCTGCAAAACAAATTACCATCATTTCCAAGGTCCAATACATGATAAAAAGTTGCTTGTGTCTTAATAATATATCATTTGTCAATAGAAAATGGAAAAGCCTTTCAGAAGTGTGTACAAACTGGCAGTGTGTAATCATGTTGTCTTTGTGCTTGTCAACTGGCATTTAGAAATCCATGCCCCATGCTAAAATACTGACCTTTACCACTTCCCCCCGGGTGCTTGCTCTCTCTCTCTCTCTCTCTCTCTCTCTCTCTCTCTCTCTCTCTCTCTCCCTCCTCCAAGTTATTGGAGTCGTTTCTCAACTGTGAAGTCAAAGTCTTGTTGTGAGCCCCGTGTCCTGACCTCCATTTACTTCCCAGTGAAGACTCACTTGGCTCCAGTGGTTAAGAGGTCCAATTAAAGAGTGCTGTTTGTGTTTGATTTTAATTTCTGCAGCACAGCGCCGGAGCACCACCTCTGCTGTTGTACCACCATCACCCTGCGGCACACGCCAGTCCTCCCAGTTATCATTACTGTTGGTGATTAAAAGTGAAGGAAAGTGTGTAAGAAAAGGGTGAATAAACCCTGCACCCAACATGACCTCTGACATAGCAGAATTGGCTTAAAGGTGATTTATTATGCTTCCCTGAACAGGTTAGGATGGGTCAATGGCCTATACAAAACCTGCTCAAAATCATTCTTAAATCAGTTCTGCCTATTCTGAGCTCCTTTAAGAATGAGCTCCTTTAGGGCCTCCTGTCTCTTTAAATCCAAATAATACGTCCCCCAACTTGTTCACAAGCTAAGTCATGTCACTGAACGACGAAGCGTACCGTTGGCTCGTTTAGGTACGCACTGAAGAAATACTTCTGGGTTATGTTTAAAATGTACCTCAATAAAATGTAGCATATTTATTTATGTTAATTAAAATACTCATTGTGAGAGGCCAAAGCAATGTTTCAAGAATAATAATTGCCTTTATTTAATCCATAAATTATAATTGTGTATTGGACCCATGGGACTGTCAATATGCCCTCTGGTGGACTCATCATCGTCAAAAGTACCCTTTATTTTTATAAAAATCGCATTTTTTATGACATTAACTAAAAGTGTTGGCTGACTGTCGGCTATTCAACGTGTTGATGTGAAACACTAATTTATTACATTTGATTGTTGTTCACCGGCACATACAAATACATGATTTTTTTTCTTTTTTTTTTCAGTAGCGGTCCAGCAAAATGTGTTTTAAGCATTTTTATCTTTATTTCTTTTTATTCTCTTGAAATCATGCGCTATTTTTTATAATTACAATAACATACAAAATGTAAAAAGAAATTTAAAAAAATACCTTCTCTTAAAGTATTTCTACTAGCAAATGCTCAAATTAGCTGGTGGTATGAATCGTCCTTTGACAAGTCACAAGCGAAACACTTGAACTCAGAACTAGAACTCAGCTTGGGTTGCTAGGTAACGGGCTGGAATTCTCTGGGGTTGCTAGGTAACGGGCTGGAATTCCCTGGGGTTGCTAGGTAACGGGCTGGGCAGTGCCTGCTGATTTGTGATGTTACATTCAGAAGGTTTTAGAAGCAGGTCTTTTTCCAGACACTAAAAAACATAGTTTTTTTTTAAGTGCTTGTTCTGTTTTTAGAAGCAGTAGAAACCCAAATGGAAGTACAAAAACAGGCAAAATGTGAATCTTGTGAAATGCGCCTCCTTTAAACTGAGCTTTCTGGGGGCAGTTGCCACTACTGATACACAAAAAGCAGCAAATGGGGTGAAATTGTAACTCAAGTGAGAGTGACAGGGGCTGAGATGAGGGAGGGGGGCAGGACCCGCTATAAATGATTCCCACTCCTGCTATTGCCCCAGGATTCTACATCATCAAGCTTAACTAATGTGCAATTAAGCTGCAGACTGGAAGAAAATCACCTTGTAAAAACATTTGTCAAGTGAACTGTTTCTCTGTTCTGGGCGGCTAATTAGCAAGGGAAAGGGAAGAGAAGGGTTTGTTTGCGTGTGTATTTACATATACATGAAGAAAATAAATATCTGCACTGTTAGGGGAGAGCATTACCAAATCCCCGTCATATGTCTCTATTAGACAACACTGACATGCAGTCCCTATCATTAAGCAATAATAGTTTACTTTACAGCTCATGAACTACAGTATCAACAAATTAAGCCGTCTGATGGCGTTGGGTGCCAAGTAAAGTACGGAGGGTGGAGGGAGAATGCAAGACTTTATTGTGTCTGTCACATTTCGCGACATTGCAACCACTCTCGGAGTAATGAAGACCACTTCTAAAGTCATTTAAAAGTCAAATCATGGGTGTCTGTGAATTTCAATGATATATATTAGAAAGGAGCATGCCAGGGGCTCGAGAGGCGGGTGAGAGCCGAGGCAGGGCAGCGGGTGTCAGGAGTCAGGAGGTTGCTCTCCTCTCTGAAGACACAGAGGTGATAGATGGAGCTACAAGGCTGGAACAGCTCCAGGGAGAAGAGTGCAAATGCAGGACAGCGAGGTGTTTTTAGCAGGAGCCGACATGCTTTTTAATGTGTTTGTGTAACAAACGTGCAGCCGCGAGTGTTGTGTGCGCTGTCGTCCGGCAGGTCGACGAGGCCGAGGCCGTGGAAGTGCAGGTGGAGGACTCCCGAGTGTGGGTTCCTGCCGAGGAGCCCGTCGTTAACCCAGACTTCCTGCTCGACTCCAAGATCTGGGAGATTTGCCAGCAGATGCCCATCCACTGGATCCATCCCTCCCCCATGACTGGTGAGAGCAGGGGGCATATCTGCCTCTAAACGCAGACTATTAAGACTGTAGCTGCAGGGCTTCCCCACAGGCCATGCGGAGGTCCGTGGAGGAGGCATGATTTACCAACTGCATGAGCAGCTTGTTCAAGCTGCTCTTTGTGTGTCAGGAGAGTGTAGAGACTGAAGGACTGTGGTGGAGGGAGAAATCAGAGGAAAAACACCACTGGACTTGAAATTTGAGTCAAATGGAGGCGCTTCTGTGCAGGAATTTTAAAGCAACACCTCAAACACACTGCTTCCTGTTGAACACTGGAAAACGTAAAAAATAAGATTATGTGTTTATTTATTTACCGTAACAATGGCTGTGTTTCCTGGGGTCCACATCTTAAAAATAAAACATTACAAAAATAGTTACACACTCAACATACCATTAGGAACATAACATTTAATACGAGATCAACCTGTGAAATTCAAAACATAGATTTGGGATATTGACATAAAACTAAAAGCTGGAATCATAAGTTAACATTTAGGTTTTTTGGCGTTTAGTGAAAGTTTGTTTGCTCAGCCAGTGACGGGCTGGATTACAGGTTTACCTCATTAAAAAAAAACAATGTGAAAACATTAATCTAGATCTTTGCAGAGATGAACTGGCAGAGTTTCAGCTCCTGCAGTTGATTTAATATCTAAAAACATTTAGATTCTGCAGTCAGCATGAAGCAGCAGATAGACGCGGCTTCACCAGCAGCTCCACAAAACAGAGACTTTAACCGCTGTGCAGATTTCTGTTTTGATAAACACTCAGAAAATAAATAATGATTTAAAAGACATGAATATTCACCTGATGATGAGACATTTGTCTTTGAGTCTTTCTAATTTAGGGCTGCAGGGAGTGTGAAGCAGCGTGTTTACCAACAGGTTTGGTGCATTAACTTCAGAGCTGATGTGAATATTTATCTGACTCTTGAAAACAGATTAAATATTTTACCAAGAAAATTTTATTTTCATTGTTTTCAGCCTGAGACACGGCAGTCTCTTTAAAACGTTTTCACTTTAGCTTATTTAAATTTGGAGCATTAAAACCTCAGACTTCAGTGTATTTTATTTATTACGATGTTATGTTGCAGACTGAACATCTTTACCACAGCATGATGCTGCCACCACCATGTTTGGCAGTGTGGCTTTCAAAAGAGATGCATTTATGCTTTTATCAAGCAGCAGTGGAAAAGCATTTAAGCCATTGGAAGAAAGACAATTCTGGCTTTAATATCAATAGAATTGGGAAAAATTTTGTTTTTTTTAATACTCATCCATACTGATGAGTATTAAAAAAATACTCATCAAAATGCACTTGATTTTTTTTTTATTTAGAGAAAAAGCATCTGAATACAAACACACTTTTAAATCTTTAAAACCATCTAGTTTCACAATTCTGCTCTATCCTAATGAAGTAATAAAGTTTTCTGTTTTAATGTAACAAAATGCACAGATTGTTTTATTTTTATTTAAACTGCACTGCAGAAATGCTCAATCTTATCAAGTACTTTTGGTCCAGTTTCCACTGCAAGCGTCTTTGTACACTTGTACAAAGACGCTTGCAAGTAAATTTTCGGCATCATAGAGGAGATTATTTTGAGTTAATAATTCCTTAATGTTGATGAAAAAGTTCTAGTTCACTGGTAGATTATTTCACTTGTAACAAAACATTTTTCCATGCTGTAAGTTAAATTACACCGGTCAACAGCCTAAATGTTTCTGGGGGTTTTCAACTGTTTCAGGGTCATTTTGATGAGCTGAATCCAAAAATCACGTTGGTTTTACTCAGTCAGGTCAGATTTCTGAACTACGGAGCAACATGAGCACCAAAATGCACGACTTGTTCCCATATCTGGATCGGTTTCCTGACAATCTGGATCAATGAGAGATGAAGACGTAATGTTTAATTTACCCTTATCAGTGTTTATTATTCACATAAATCCAGGTTGGTAATATTTAACTGATACACTCTGTTAGAAAACAATTTTTTTCTCCTAAAACCGTTTTTGGATGAGAACTGATAATGTCACAAAAATGTAATCAATTCAGTCAGAAGATCTGATTTCTCTTAATCAAATTAGAATAAAACCCCGACCTGATTTTAAAAGATTATTTTATTTTTGGATTCAGCAGTGCAAAATAGTCCTAATTCAGTTGAAAAAACAAACAACTGCCAATGCAACTCGTATTTTTCATCGATATTAAAGAATTATTAACTTTAACACAAGCTCCTGTATATAAGTTAGTTTTGTCTTATTTCTAGTCAGGTATTTGGCCGATGAACTAAAATGCTTGGTAAGATTTTGTGTTTTTGCAGTGTAAAACCAGCGCGCCCGGCCAGCTCCAGCGTGTTTCTGTCTGGTTATGGTGAGACTGGGATTCCTTCCAACATGCTGTAAAACGTGATGTTTCACAAATTAAAATTCATGTTAGTACAACAAGAACAGCATTGTTTAACCGAACAAGGAAAAAAAAGAGTCTGGGTTGAATCTGAGCACATTTCACTTGTTAATTACAAAAAGCCACAGGGAGAACAGGGTGAAATTTTAATCTTCCTCGTTTCCTTTTCAAACAGCAGAAATTCACGGCGCTTGTCTCCTTCCCTCCTGCAGACGGCGAGGCTCAGGATGTGGACACGCCCGACGCAGAGGTCACAGGTCAGCGTTTCGCCCGGGACGTCCTGGACCACGCTCCAGTGAACGATTACGTAAGTGGAGGCCGAGCTCTTCCTCTTCCTCTCCTCTTCCTCTCTGCCAGAGACCACACCACGAGATACAGTGAGCTGCTTCAATCAGGCCGCTCTGCCTCCACTCTTTCTGCATATAAATTGCTCACTAATTGATGTTAAAACTGACTTTGTGCACCAGAGGGCACAGCAATTGCTCTATATATCTGTTTAAGCAAGGCTAGTTCATTGAAGACTCCCTTAATGTCTCTCCATTAATTGAGAGGAATATCCAGCCTTTCAAAGGCAGCAACTTGTGCCTTGCAGCCCGTTGGAGCTTTGGCTCCCCCTCCTCAGTCAGCGGACATCTCTGCACAAAGCAGCAATCCCAAGGTCACTCGCTGCTGCACAGATAAGTTGCACTTATTAATAACGCTTTAATTATAAAAGCACATAAAACGCATGCAGAGGCCAAGTGTTGGGGTTTTGCATCCAGACCTCTCAATGCAGCGTGATTAATTATCGCCACCTCTGAGGGAAAATCACGCTGCGCCGTAAATTACAAACTGCAGTTCACACTCTTTTCCCTCAAGGAAATTCAAGCACTTTTCAAGCATTTTCAAGGTAAGTTTTGAAACTCCAGAAACTTTGGGGATAAAAACAAACAAAACAAAAAACAGTTTCAGTTCACAATATAATTTATTAACTTTAGTAATAGTCTTGTAAACTAAAATAAAACAAAACTTTATGTTTGAAAGATCTCGCTCACACTCTGATTTAACCTCAGAGAGAGAAAAACACGTCTTATTCGGTGTATGAAAATGTCTGGTTTCAGCTGTACATTATATTTAAGATTTTAATCAAATTAGGCAAATTTTGCTGGACGATAAATTGCCCTAGAAGTTATTGTGATGAACGATAATATTGTTGTTTTGAGATCATTTTCAAGAAATGGCACCATAATGCACAAACACATTTTCTCAAAGATCAATAAACTTTAAATTCTATTGAACATTTAACACTGGAAGACATTTAAAACAACAACAGAAACAATGAATAAAGACGATTCTACTCTTTTACAAACTATCCATGTCTGCGCTGCCACTCAGGAAATTAAATGAAACCTGGAAATGCAGGTAGTATTAATTTAGTGCAGTGCGCCACAGCAAAGGGAAGAATAACATAGAAAAAACAACTCAAAACCACTTTTTTCTCGCTCTCTGTCGGCTACGCTACACCAGACCCGTTGCCATAGCAACTGACGACGACACTTTGTGTCAGGATTCAACACTCAAACATTTCCCACAAACAGATCAGAACATTCAGTACATTACAGTTTTATATTTTTAGGCTTCATGTTTATGTTGAATTTATTGATAAGTGATCACTGTGGTAGATTAGCTACCGCTGTTATTAGCTAAGCTAACACAGCGGTGGTTTACTAGCTAATTTAAATTCCTGGATTTTTTAAATTTTTTAACTGAACCAAAACTCACCAGATTCTGCAGCACATCTCCAGGTTACGTTTATCAAAGTCAAGCTAGCATAACCGAACCCCTTGCCTCTCCCTCACAATTTTTTTAATTAAAGCTTTTTCCTGACCTTGTTATCTAGATGTTGTATTGTTGACAATTAGTAGCAAAGCACTGCATCACTTTTTTCTTTTATATATCAGGTGTACATTTAAGATTTAGCACATTATATTGATAGCTTAACAGCTAAAAGCAATGCTAGTCATCGTTAGCTAGCAGCTTTTAGCTTTTAGCCCTCCAGCAGGAAGATGGGGGCGGGATCTTACGTGCATGTCGTCACGCTGCAAGGAGTCCATACCGAAATCAAGGACTTAGCAGACCTTGAAAACACCTTATTGAAATTCAAGTATTTTCAAGGACTTCAAGCACCCTGATTTAAGATGCAGGTGACACACAGGCTATACAGCTTTGTGCTCAGCGCTTCAGTTGCCACTTCAGGTAACTTCAAGGATAATGAGTCAGACTCGCTCTCCTCCTCACAGCGATGAGAAACGTAGAAGCGAGACGTCGTCCCGCAGTGTTGACATTTATCAGACCCGTCCCAGAAACACCTCGGCTTCTGTCTTCTCCCCGACTGTCCGTGCAATTAAAACAGACCAGGGGATGAAAAACTCTGCGCTCCTTTTGAAATGTTCTGCCGCTATCAGCCGAGCAACGCGCACCATTGCAATCCATTCCAGTCGCTGTTTGTGGGTCTGCTGATAACAAAGGCCTTTGTGGCCGAGCGGAGGGCAGGCAGCAGTCTGTAATTGGGAGTCTGAGCTTTAGCTCATGTCGGTGGGATGCCACATGTGTGAGCCGCATTTATTTTTATTTGTTATTATTCTTCCTCCTGCGCTCATGTAGATGTGCACACACACACACACACACACACACACACACACTGGTTCCTTTCTTCTGACACATAAAAAACATTCGCTCAGCTCATCTGCATTTCACAGACCTGGGATCCGGTGCCACTCCGGCCCGCAGCGCGCGCTCACAAAGCGGGATAATCGGCTGAGTCCTTGTGGCTGAGCCTGACAGATATATGCTGCTGAACTTTGCCACGGCTGCCCTGTTGGAGCGCAGGTTGCCTCCAAGCTGGCCCTGAACATCTCAGACTAAATAACTGCCTCCCCTGACAGGCCTGTGGAGAGATGGCACCGCTGTGCTTGACCCAAATAGCAAAATAGAGCTTTTGATATGAAGTAACCGGATGTTTTAAAGGAGCCCTATTATGAAAAATTGACTTTTTTCACATTTTTCTACTTCCATTTTGGTTTCTCCTGCTTCTAAAAACAGCCAAAGCACTTAAAAAAAACACACACCTGTTTTTTGGCAGTAAATTAATCTTTTTAAGACAAAAATGAGCCGTTTCAAAAACCTCCAGAATGTTAAGTCAATGCGCTGTTGCCTAGCAACCCAAGTGGAGCTCCAGCATGTTTGGTCAGCTGGTTTTACTGCTACATGTGCTTTACAGTGGGTGCTAGAAAAGGCATGTGTTTTATTGATAACTTACCACTCAGAAACCACTTGCTGCTTTCTGGTTGGTTGTGCAGCAGGCTCCACTTCTGCTTTTCAAAGACGTACATTTGAATGCACATCTACTTGCAGCTATTTTTACGAGTGAGTGTAAACGTTTTAATGGAGGGCGTGGCCAACAGCAGCTCATTTGGATTTAAAGTGACAGAGCCCTGAAACAGCTCATTCTGGGAGAAGATATGCAGGACTGAGCAGAATAAAATCTCATTATCTGAGAATGATTTTGTGCAAAAAATGTAGTGAACATAATTTTTTGTAAGTCCCACATCCTACTCTGTTAAAGAAAGCATAATAGGTCACCTTTAATATGTAAAGACAGTTGCTGTGTATTTGTAGCATTGCAGGCTTCCAAAGGTATGCAGTGATGTTTTGGTGTTACCTGGCTGGTCACACGTCTGCAGTGGCTGATTTATGGAGTAAAAAACAAATATTAGCAAATAATATTAATTACTAATGAGTTGCACCTGATTTTTATTTATAAAAAATGTTTGAAAACTGTGGATCTTTCCACTTCACATTCATGCTCTACTTTGTGTCTATCAAATAAAAACCTAACAAACTGATGTTTTTGTGGAAAATGTATCAAAATATGGAGTCATAAGTGCTTCCGTAAGGTTTCAGTGCAATGCATACCAGAGGTAAAAAGCTGCAGGAATGTAAAGACAGCAAAGAAATCTTCTCTGAACCTAAAGCTCCTTATCACTCCCAGTGTACAGAAAAACATGACTGCGCTATTGAATTACAGTACATCGGTTTTCACTGTCATCCCTCCTCACTGTAACACACAGAGATGGAAATCTGAGGCCAGGTCTCACAGCAACACGTTTCAAATGTTGCTCCTTCCCTCCTGCCTGAAGGAGGGAAGGAGCAACGCAGGGCAGGGAACGCAGGGCAGGGAACGAAGCGTTATCGCTGCCGTTTTGATCACAGAATGAATGTGATGAGATTTAATAACACAACCAGGGATGTGCTTCATGAAGAGCGGCGATCAGGGTGTGTAATACCAACAAGTGTGGAGATTAGAGGAGTCATGCTTTGATTCGTTACATCTTATTGAATGACTGACACAGTTTTCTACACTGCCGACTCATTCACATCCAGTGTCTCATATTATGCATGGAGGCGCGTGTGCGTGTGTGTGTGTGTGTGAGGACGGGTGTGATGAAATCAGAGGCAGCGAGGGGGTAATGGCTTTTACTCTTCATTAATGCGGCTTGTTTGTGAGTGACTGTCTCAGATTTCCCAAGGTGAACTATTCTTATCACCTCAGCTTCCCACGAGAGACGGCAACTCAGAGCGAAGGCGATTAATATGGAGGCTGCGTTTTAAAGGATAGCTCTGATTAATTCTCTTTAAGCTACAATGCTGCCCATTGGCTGTTTGTGTTGATAAACGTCATTTGAATAAAATATTTCCTTCATTTCTTCTGAGCCGGAGCGCCAGACTTGGTTACATCCCAGTTCGGGCTGCGAGCAGCAGATAAGATTATCGTCGGTCCATTGACAGCCTTCGTGTTGTTTCCATAACAGATTGTTGCCTGGAAGCTGATGACCTGAAACCCGACTGGAACAATAAATCATTAAAAGCCTACCTGAGCCTGTCATAGTCATAAATCAAACGCAGCTATGCTCGATGTTTATCTGTTTCTGTGTGTTTTAAATATGTCTGGCGAGTGTGTGCAGCGCGGCTCGCCTTATCAGCGCTCCAATCAGACGCATGACAGACTTCCTCACTGCTCCGGCTTTTAGCAGGAGCTGCAGAGATTCACAGAACTGCTCACAGCGTCTCCACTTTTTAAAGCATCAATACGTATTAGTGGGATTTTATGTGGCAGACCATCAAAACGGAGTGAAGGAAACGTTTTTACGCTGCAAAAACACAAAATCTTAAAGTACTTTTGGTTTAGTTTCTGGTGCAAATACATCAGACATAAGACAAAATTAACTTAAAGTAACTTTCAGCAAGAAATAGCAGCTTAATTCTTTAACATTGGACAAAAAGTACTAGTTAAAGCTGAAGTAATCTGCCAGTGGAACAAAACATCTTTCCCTCAATATAAAACATAATTTGGAAAACTTGTATTTTTTCCCGTATTATGAGTTTTCAGGGATGCAACGACATGGACATATGTTGATATTTTAATACTACTGCTATGGCCGATAATCGATATTTACCGGTATTATACAGCTCTGGAAAACATTGAGAGACCACCTAAAATAATCAGTTTCTCTGATCCACTCAGTCAGAAACAACCAATCAGAGCCAGGAGGCGGGTCTTAGCGCTGTCAATCACTCTCACTTGCTCTTAAGCTTCAACTGGTACAACATAGCCTGCTATGAATGCTAATGCTAGTTAAACAGTTTTCCTGTAACGATGGATTGTTTTTCCACCATTCGCACATTGAGCAGCGTACACCAGATTGATTGACAGCGCTAAGACCCGCCTCCTGGCTCTGACTGGTTGTTTTTGACCGGGAGCGGAGCATTTTTATCTGGTTCATAACATACCACATGTTTCAGCTTTCAAGCTGATTTGATTGAGCCATTTGAATGTTTTTTTCATGTTAAACTTTTTTATTTCAACACAAACTGTTTGGTTTTAGCAAAACGCCTCATGAAAACCAGAAACCAGGACACACTGGTCTGCTAACGAAGCTGTTTCTAATGTTTCGATCGCTGCTGGAGTGTTTTCACTCCACCACTTCACAATTATGCCCCACTTTGTGCTGATCTACCACTTAAAACCCCAATAAAAAGTATTGACCTTCAGGGTTGTAATGTGACAAAAACTGGGAAATAAAAACAATTGCAAGGCGCTGTAGCAAGCGGAGACATAAACAAAAACAAAGAGGGATTTACTGCTGTGTGACTTGCAGAGTGGAGTGGAGAAATCCCTTTATTTCTGAGGTGGACGGGTCCGTTTCCCTCAGGGTTAAGCGTTTCCCACACATTTCTGGATGTGTTTTGTTCTGCATGGTTGCGTGTAGCTGAGTCATTGCGTGTGTCCGGGTTGAGGCCAAATCTCCGGATCCGAGGAGATTAACCAGTTCCGGATTGTCTCTGAGGATTCATTTACTAAAAGAGATTGAAATGTGGTCAAATGAATACCGAGGGCATTTTGCTACCTCGACCCGCATGTTGCCAGTTAAGTGGCACTTCTCCGAACCCCCATCCGGAGGATCCTGATCGGAGGCATGGCACTCAGCCCAAAGAGTCAATGGGGGCATGAACCAAGCAGCACAATGGAAAAATCCAAGGGCCATTAATTCTACCCAATTTACCTTTCGTTTGGGTTTCATTTGGCCCCTCTATAAATTCAGAGGCAGCCAGCAAGAGCAAATGAAAGAATCCTTCTTAGGCGATCATTACTCTGCTAATTGCTTTAGGAATGTGCCATGCACTTAAAGTCAAGGTCACGGGGAGGGCAGCAAGAAGTGAGGATCTCTAATTTGAATGCTCTGCTGGAGGAGGGGCGGCCATTTTAGAGCCGTTTGCGCTCCATCCGAGGGAGTTAAGAGGTCAAAGATGAAATAAATAGTGCAATTATGTTAGTAACTAGCAACTAAGAGTCCCTTTGACAGGAAACAGCGCTGGTTGGGAGGTTATGAAGGGTGGCTTCGCTGTGCCGCTGCCAGTCGCTTTGCCTCAGTTATAATAGAAAAGGTCAAAGGCATTGTCGTACTGAAGCTTCTCTCAAACCTGGGCTCTCCTGATCTCTTCGTCTCGGCCGTCAGACGCGACACAACTCTGCATTTTCACACACATTAGCTCCGATCTTTTGACTCTTGTTTGGCTTTTGCGTACATTTTCCTGACCCAGAACCAAAAGCCACCTCATCAATTCCCATCAGTCACTCCTCCTCCTCCTCCTCTTCCTCCTGCCCTTGCCTCTGGAGGACTGGCGTTTGTCATATGTGTGTGATGGCGGCCCTGCTGTGTCCTCTGCAGAGGGAGGTCGGTATCGAGCTGGATAACCGTCTGGACGAGCGCGGCTACTGCTGCCAGTACTGCCGCCGCGGCTACCGCTTCTGCCGCCGCTACTTCGAGCCCCTGGGCGGCTTCAACCCGTGGCCGTACTACTACCAAGGAGGCCGGGTCATCTGCCAGGTCGTGATGCCGTGTGACTGGTGGGTCGCTCGCATGCTGGGGAGGATCTGAAGCTGAATGTTAACTGTTTCTGGATCTGAGAAATATTCCAGACCTCATTTGTGGAAAAAGAGCATTTCGTATTCATTGATTATATTCTCAAAGGCATCATTAACTGCCTCATGTTGTATACTAGCGAATGAAATCAATGTAGGTCCTTCTTCTTTTTTAAAGCTTTCACTTTTACTTTATGTTCTATTAAATCTGTTTGCACATGTACAGTGCTTTAAAGGGGCAGTATTATGTGCTTTCCAGGCATAAAACAGCATAATGCAGTAAAAATTTTACTGTAGGTCATTATAAAAATGTTGTATTCAAATATCACTTAAAAGAAATGTTACTTCCTGATTTAACACCTTGAAGTTGGGCCTCTGTCTCTTTAAGAACCATTTAACAACGTTTTTACCAGCATTGAACTGAGGAGTAACTCCTTTAACGACCTCAGCAGATGTGCAGTTTCACCAGATGTTTGCTAATTGCTGCTGGCTAGTCTGAAGGAGCTGCTCTGTGCGGCAGAAGCTTGGAAACTGCAGCTCTGAGTAGGAGCTGCGTCTCGAAGTCGGGGCTAGGTCCAACCAGGCGTTTTGTACAACTGAATGGTTGCCATGGAGATTAATCTGTTTTTGATGAAGGAATGACATTATAACATGATGTGAGGCTTAAAAAAAGGTTGATTTTACGTGATACTGCACCTTTAAATACACATGCAAACTTTTCTGATTGTTGCTATAATAAAGATTTAACCAAACTCTTATATCCACCACAGCATGTCATAATCAGACACTTTCAGGTTGTATCATGTAAATGAGTAGCTTGGATTTTTTGAGCCGTACTCACTAACAGTTTCCTTACATTTAGTGAACAGGTGTTGTGTTGCCGTGAAAACTAAATAAATCTTGATGCTTTATTACTGTAAGTGATTCTGCGGCTGCTGATTTTGTGCCAGTCGATGTATTTCCTGAGTTTTTATCTTCTTATTTGTTATTGTTAGCTAAAGTTGTAAGGATGCAGATTCATAATATAAACTACACACACTCAGAATTACAGTTGTTCACAATTTATTCATTTTAGTCATTGAAAGTTAAATCTGTTTAACGTTTTTGTAATTCAGGTGCTTTTTAAAAAACTTGATTAAAAACTATGGTAACCATGTTGGTCGGGTTTGTTTGCTTCGCTTGGACACTCTTTATATTTTTAAAATTGACTCCAACTTTGTTCCAGAATTCAATTGAAAATCTTCCTTTTGAAAAAAAGTGTTTTTTATGCCACCATGTTCTCTGTTGTTGTTTTTACTGACAAATAAATGACTCCTAAAGGTCAAAGTGGTTATTATTTATTCTGCATGTCTAAAATGGTAGAACATTTATCAAGCAACATTTTGGGGGAAATTTTAATTTAAAAAAAAAAAAACTAAGAATTTATGCAAATCAATAATATATAAAGCAAATTTTACAAATTTTGTGATGAATCTGTTTTGGTTCTCAGCTTCTCACTTTCTAATATGAGGAGGAGGAAATTTCAGATTTTACAATGCTGCACATAAAAACATCATCTTTTTATTTCTAATAAGTCCTCAAAGCTAATGCAAAAGAAACAAACTGTTTTTGCATAAAATAATTGTAAATTTTGTTTTACTGACAGAAAATTTCCAAACAGACCTAGCTAGCTAGCGTCCTAGCTTACTTAGTCACTCATCCATTTACCTAGCCAGCTAGAACAGCTAGCTAGGTAAATAGTTAGTTTCTACCTAGCTAGCTTCTTCACTCGCGAATAAGCTGGTGAAGTAACTAGCTAGCAAATAAGCTAGTGAAGTAGCTACCTAACGAATAAGCTAGTGAAGTAGCTAGCTAGCGAATAAGCTAGTGAAGTAGCTAGCTAGCGAACTACCTGGCTAGCTGGGTGGATGCCTGAGTTTTAGCTGATGTTATCAATGCTATATTTGCATTAGCTGATTACACTTTAACTAAAAACTGTTTCTAGTTATAGTTTTTTGTTTTGTTGCTGTTTTATCTTTGTCCACTATGCTGTTACTATGCTAACATAGTTGTAGCCCAGCTGTAAGCCCAGTAGCCCATAGCTGTATACTGCTAACCGCAAATGTCAGCAGCTTAAAACACCAGCTGAATCTTTTCATACAATGCTACATTAGCATTAGCTGACTTTATTTCACAAGAAGCAAATATTTGGTTTTGCCACTGTTTTCTATATCGGTAATGTCTGTATTGCTATTTAAAAATTATTTTACCCTTATTTAAGAGCTAATTTTAGCAATTTAAAACAAACTTAAAAGGTTCATAGCTATCTGTGGAACATAATTTTATTTATATATTTGTGTTAATTATCTACATTTTCACAAGAGACTGTTATTTTTCTCACAGTTTTCTCATCTAAGCAATGTCCTCTTACTGCACCAATGTTATGCTATGTTTCTGCTATTTTTAACAAATAAACAAAGTAACAACATTCACTGGATGCAACAATCTGCTGACTTTTAGTTCGCTCAGATAATTCCCAAAAGCGATTCATCGTCTTTTGTTGCACAACTAAAATCCTGACAGGAAATCTCTCTGCAGTGAGGGTTTAGGCTGGTGACGCACAATGACAAAATTACAAACTTAACAAGTGTTTTCCAGAAGTGAAAATGTTACGTTCCACTAATTTAGCTGTGAATCCTATGAAAAGGAACATTTACTGTTTATTATTATTGCATTTACATTGCAATAATATCTCAACCACTGGTAAGGGAACTGCTGCTGATGTAAAAACTGTAGACAGTTTTTAGTGAATCTACACTAAAAACAATGAAGATGAACTTCTTTTAAAGCGTGTCTAAAATCAGAGTTATGGTTTTCTGCTCCATTCAGAAGCTGTGAAAGGCCACTCTTCATCCGAACACTGAACTCAACGCTGCTTTACTTCAGAGGCACGTCGTTCACGTATTTTCATTTTCAAAAAAATTATCAAAGATCAGCAGCGAAATCCAGAAATAAAACTGTAAAGCTTAAACAGTTTTGATTTTGATTTATTGCATATCTGAAAAGAATTCCTGTATTTTTTATCCAATAACATGCATTCATTTTCATATATTGAATTTCTCCAGTCTGGTACATCTTAACGTTTCTTTCTGAATAAAAAAGAAGAAATGATCACCGCTCTCAGAGTTTCTACTAAAACATTTAGAAGCCGAACTCATGACAGTGATGTTTTATAAGGTTGCATGAGATTGCAGAGGTATTCCCAGTAAAGTTTTCGGCTTATATCTCTGTCTCTTTCCCCGCTTACATAACCTGCAGATAAAAGTTTTTTGCAAAACCAACGACAGCCCTCCAAGGGCAAAACAAGAAAGTGTGAAAGAATCAACAGGAAGAGAAGCATGCTCCAAAAACAAGACACGCAACAACAAAAAATGGTGAAGAAAAAACATTGAAAGGCATTTTTGGTGTAAAAATTACACTTATTTCTAAAACCGATATCAGGGGAAAAGTTGCAAGATGTTTAAAATGGCAAAAGAAACCAAACAATGACGACTTTATGTTGCAAAGTGACTTTTTTTTGTTTTGTTTTTGGCGCCAAGCTAAACTTTGCTTGTGTAATTAAAGTCGCAGGAGTCTCTGCTGTCTTTGTGTTGTACTTACTGATCTGTCCTCCTTTGTTTCCACTGCTGCAGTCTGCAAAAAAAAACAACATAAAATGCCTAAAATAGTGCTCGTGTTTCCTGCTTTGCTGAGACGGTTCTAATCTGTAACAATGCATGTCGCCGTGCTGAGCTTGAAAAACCCTCATCTGTAAATAACAGATAAGCAGGAGAGATATGCATTTGTAATTGATGTTCTGTCATCACAATAACAAGGTGCGCGAACGCCCGGGAGAATCAAAGCTACAAGAGGGGAACAGTGGAAATGAAAAGTCGAGTTGTGACGATTTGCTGTTTGAAGTCTTCTCTGTGCTGTTTTCCAATTAAAATTTCATTGTATGAATAATCTCACTGGTTGTATTGTGTGAAATGTTATAATTTCCTTGAAAGACTCTTGATACCCAGGGGTGTTTGTGTGAGAATTGATAGTCTGGGTTTGGATCCATAGAAGAGTCAAATCCGTCTCTCCTCTCCATTAATCCCTTTCCTCATTAGCTTGGTGAGATAAAACAGATATATATGCACTTCTTTGTTTCTTTTTTTTACAACTTCTGTGCATCTGATGACTAATAATTCATCTTTTTACGAGGATATAAAAGCATCCCTCTCGCCTACGATGTAAATATGCCTGTTGACTCACGTGGGTTTGATATGATAATAATGTCAATGAAATCAGAAATAATTGGCAGTGACGTTGCTTTTGGTGGAGGAGAAAGTTATCGCAAACATCATGTAAATGTATGCAAATGATTTGTGAGTATGCTCATAGTTCAGATGGTAACCAGATTGTTATTTTTAAATCAATAATGTCAATAGCCCAGAGCAACGTGTCAAGTAAAAAAAATGCTGCTGTGGGTTAACAAATTCAGTAATTGCAAACATATTTCAAAACGCTGACAAGTGAACTGCAAAGCCCCCGAGGCGTTTCTGAAAAGTTGATAAAATCAGAGTTAAGAGAATACGTTCCTCACTCTTTTCCCCGTTTATCACATCAAAGATACTTTATTTACTCACATTGACGGGGAAAAGTGCAACTAAATGTTATTTTTATAGGTTTCTGTTGGTTGTCGATCAGGCAGTGACGGTTTTTCAAACTCTTTCTGTGAAGATGAGAGCGGGTCCGATTGGGACGGTTCCCCCAACCGGAGAGGCTGGTCCAGAACCCGCAGCCGACCACCAAGGCCAAACTTTACAGACGATTAAAAAGATTCAGCTGCTGATGGAGCGGAAGGAGAAAGATCCTTTACCGTGGACTGGGACGGCGCGTCAGGGCCGCCGTAGGAAAACAGATGAGGAGTAAATTTAAGTCAAAAAACATTTTAGATCTCAGAAGTTTTCTACATAAAAACGGGAAAATCCTGAGTTTGAAAGGCCGAAAAAAAATCAGACATTTTCAGCTTAATCTCAGAAACAACATTTCTGAGCTCCAAAAGTCTAAAATGTGATTAAAAAACTCAGAACTTTTAGATTCATCTCAGAAGCTTGGAAATGTCAAAGTTTGAAAAGCAAATATTTTCTAGAAAATAATTCTGAAATTTTGAGATTAATTTCAGACATTTTCTAGAAAAAAACCTTGGAGCTGTCCGAGTTTGAAAAGTCAAAAAATTGATAGAAAAGCTCAAGACATTTTGAGATCTCAGAAATTTTCTGGAAGAGATTTGGACATTCCAGAGTTTGAAAAGTTGAAAATCTTTTACTTTTGTAACTCAGAAATTTCCAAGTTAGGAGAAAAGTCAATTTTGAAATTTTGAAATTTTTAGCTTAATCTCAGAAATTTTGCAACATTTCTGAGTTTCAAAAGTCTAATTTTTTGATTGCTGAGTTTTTTTTCAAGCTAATTTTTGATTTTGGAGCTCAGAAATGTTCTTGCTTTGACATTTTCTAGAATCAATCTTAGAATTTCTGAGTTTTGAAGAGAAATATTCTCCTTTTTAATCTACAATTGCCATAATGCGCCGTTGCACACATCTGTGTGCCTCAGAACTGTGATTTTTGGTACATTCACTCCATTTGGATGATTTTTTTGTGAAATTCACACACATCTAAATTACACTGCCTCAGTTCAACCAACTTTTAACTGCCCTGATTCACACGTTTTTGTTTTCTACTAATTTTTCAGAAGAGATCCCTCCAAGGTAAAAGCTGATGGAGAAACATTTGCGTCTAGCAGTTTTTACCCTTAGAGTTGCTCAATAATTCAGGAAGAAATTTGGAATCTGACCCAGTTTCTGTAAAAGCTGCTGCAACTTGATAAATAATTCTCCAATGGCTCATTAAGCATCATCCACTATAAATAAATAAAAAAAGTCAACAAGATACAAAATCTGAGGTGGCTGAACTGACATGCAACAAGCTTTTCCACATAACAAGAACAAACACTTTAAACTCATTTCTGAAAAAAAAAATCTGTCTGAAATTCAAACATCTTGTTTTCACTGAAGCTTTTTTATATCTCAAAATGGAAGTTGGTTTGCATTCTGGCGCCGTACAAAGTGCCTGAACACTGTCAGCATCAGACTTGAGGCGCGCTCTGTGACAGCGAACTCCTCCCTCACAGATGAAAATTAAAGAACGTGTCATTTCTAATAAAGTCCTGCTCTGTTTTCCTCATGCATTTCGTATAGGAACACCCCCTGCAGCACTTGTTTATCGCTGTTTTGATGAGGGAGGGGAAAAGAGTGACTGCTCAGCAGGATAAACACAAATACCAAGCATTTACCAGGTTATCACAGTTCAAAGGATCCCTCCCCTCCCTCTTCTCTGTACCTGGCCAGAGGATTGGACACTTTCACTGAAGCTTTCCACTGAACTAACGCTTTTTGTTATTTATCAGAAATGCAGGAAAGACTTCACTTCCAGCTGCTTATTTTCATTTCAAATAATCCCTCGTTTGTTTGGATGTGCGAGTTGCTAGTGAAAACCCGAATGTATGAGGAGTATCTGTATTTAGATTAGTGACCTGAAGGAACGGCTCTCTCCGATCCGACACGTGTATCACTACTGCCATCTTGTGGACGGGAAGTTAAACTGCTCTAAGATATATAAAAAAAAGAAGGATGTATTTCTCTATTTTTACTGCTCTGTCTTCCTATTTTTACTACCTTTAAATTAAATTTTTCCTCGTTTCTGTGAGACAAGCCTAAATTCCTCTGAATAACCTAAACCAAGTTAACTCAGAGAGCCTTTCTCTGCAGTCAGTCTGGTGACCTGATGGTTAAATAAGCTCTCCGTGTGCCGTTCCTGCTTCAGGCTGGAGGCACAATAATGTCAGTCGTCATCCTTCAGCCGCTCCCACTGTGAGAGGCAGCATGGCACAGCAGTAAACACTCGCGCTGTGTCAGTGGCTGCAGGCGACACAGAAATAGTCCTCCTCTTCCAGGACCCGGCTCTCCTGCTCCATCTTCAGGGTCTCTGACTCACAGACACAGCGGCTGCTGGTTGCCTTTCATTGTTGCAGTAATCCTCCAGAACAAAAGGGGGGAATTGAGACAATGAGCCAAATCAATGCCTCGTCTGTGGAAATACTTAGGAAGATGTTTGCTGGACTAAAGAGGGTTTTATTGAAACTGACTAAACTCAAAACTCTCTATGATCATATCTAATGGTGAGCAGGTTACACTAGAAACCAAATATAATGCTTCAGTTGTTGACTGTGAGAGTACTATTGCTTTGTATGCTTTGTGTTTTTACGATGTAAAGCATTTTGTTGCTGAAATGTGTCAAGTTTCCATTAACAATAAGATTGCACAAATTGAAATCATATAAATCAAATGAGTAAATCTGCAGTATTTTTTTTTTCTTTTTACATATTTGTTAAAATTGTCACCATCTCATGACAATATGGCTGCGTTCACTGCAGGCTTTAATGCTCAACTCCGACTTTTTTGTGAAATCTGAATTTTTTTGACCCGGTAGTTCACATTTCCAAATATATGGGATCTCCAGTGTGAACAAATATAAGTGTCCCGCATGCGCAATAGAGGGCGCAGTAATGTGTTTTGCCAACAGCCATAAAAAAGAAGAAGAAAAGGAAAAAGAAGCGCTCACTGTTTGCGGAAGTAAACATGGATGCTAATGGTGGAGCACAGCTTATGATTTTAAAGTTGTTATCCAACCACAGCCAGCACATTAACAACTGAATCCTCAGCAAAATCCGCTATAGTTGTTTTTCTCCCCGTTTGCGCGTATCAGGACGCATAATAGTGACGTTTGTCGAGTATCAATGACGTTCAGGTTCCATGAATGCGACCGGGTGACGTTCAAATAAATCAGAGGTACCGGGATTAGAACCACATTTAGGAGCTGTGGATTCAACACGTTTGAATTATTTTTTATAAACGGTGTGATGCTGTGAGAGCTGTGATGGAGTAAGCAGCACATTGTCCGAAAACAAACAAACATCCTTCCGCTACTTCTTGTCCTCTTCTTCGTTGTTTTCGCCAGTTGGTCACGTGACTCATACTGACGTGATTTTTTTTCGAAATTGGATCGTTTCCATTAAGTGAATTTATTTTTGTAATTTCAGTTTTCGCAATGTTATGGTTCATGGAAATTGGCTCTGAGCCTTCTGTAAGCATTTAATCGAGTTCAACATAAAGACATTTTGAGGGAAAAAAAAAAATCATGTTTCAAATGTGTGTGTTCTATTTGTTTTATTTGTCTATTCTTAGACTAAACCTCTTAAAGGGAAATCAGCCACAATAGACCCAGGCAGGTCAGAACCTGAGACGGGAAAGCCAAAACAGCCATGGACACTTTCACACACATAAACACATTAACATGCTGCAAAAGTATCCGTGTAACCTTTTCTTTCACCAAACAGAGACTTAGCGCACACACACACACACACTCCCTCTCATTTCACTATGCAAGCTGTGCTGACAGACGCGGCTGTCTTCAGCTGCGGGCATGTCACATGCTAATGTATTCAACCACCCACAGCAACTGGAGAAGCAGCAGTGCTCTTAAGTACAGTCCAATCAGTCTCCGGACTGCTAATGGCTCCAATCCAGTTTCCTACAGCAGCTTTTACTTTCTCTTTTAAATGCCATGCGATCAAATGTCCCCCGAAGCTGCAGCGGCCCGACAGCACCACTGAGTTTTCACGGCAGAAACGGTTTCATTATGTCGACAGTGGAAACCGATGGACTAGCTAACCGCTATTTGTTGTATCCGAGGTTAAAGCTGCAGTAACTTTTATAAACAGCGGGTTTTTGTTTGTTTGTTACATATTATTGAAAATGTCACCGTGTTGTTACACTTTGTTATGAGACGTGTGAAAACTGAGCTACTACTGTTGCTGTCTTAGGAAATACGCCGCTCCCGTTCAAAACCAGCCAATCAGAGCCAGGAAGCCAGTCTTTTCTCTGTCAAACCCACGTAATCACCGCTAAATGAGCTAATGGGGGAGAAACAACTTACCCTCGTTTCTCCTCGAGAAAACCGTTTATCTGCCGTCATGCTAACTAGCTTTAGCATTCACAACATGCTGTACTAGCCGCTGCCCACATGAGATTTTGATTGATAATGTCAAGACCCGGCCCTTGCCTCTGATTGGTTGTTTCTGGTTAGCGCTGAGAGGAAGAGGAGCTCCATTTTTTTCAGATCGTCATATATGACAGTAGCTGCATTTCTATTGCAAATTTTCACAAAATGTCAATATTTCGCTATTTAAAAAAATAAAAATAAAAATATTGATAAGACCGAAAAGCCAAAACATGAAAATTACAAGTTTTTTTTATGCGAACATTTTCATTAAGCAAATTTATTTTCAATATGTCAAATTGTGCAATTATGCATTTGTTGGAAATGCAGCTAGTTTCGTATATAAATAGAAAATATAGTTTTTATTAAAGTTACATCCTGTTTCAGTGACATTCTCTTGCAGAAAATAAAACAGCAGCAAATAATGTAGAGAGGAGATTTTCTTTTTAATTAGCATATTGCTTTTTCTTAGAAATCTAGTCTAAGTTCAGCATAAAAGGAGGCCATTGACAACCCAAGACAACAGAAGCAACAAAACAAAATGCAGTGGACATACCTCAACAATTCACAGACAACAGTGCTTTAGGAAAAAATAAAAAGACAGGATATAAGAATACATATGAAGATAATCCTAACAGAAAGTCAGATTTTAATGCAAATATAACCCAGTGTATTTGTTGATTGTCAAAACATTTTTGTGCCAGCATGTTTTACATTCAGAGTGCCTGCAGGATGTGGACCTCTTTGGCTCTGGTGAGTTTGTAAAGCAGACTATGGAGGTCAGGTAGTCCGAGTTTCCCTCGCTCGGCGGCTCGGCCCGACCCGGAAAAAACAGCCCATTGGGCCGCGACGCGACTCGGGATCAATATGGCTTCATCCCCAACAGAAACAAGGGAGTTCTTAACCAAACAGGACAGAAAAACAATAAGAAGGCACAAACTTCCTCTGACCAGAGACACAAAAAAAGGGGAGAAATAAGTCGGGTTTTATTGTTCCTAACAAATGTAGAAACTTTAGATTCTAAGCAGAAAATCAGTATTGACTGATACACTTGATACTCTGTGTAATATAAAATCCAATAGTTCTGAAAGCACAGCCTCGACTGTTGGAAAAAGGAGAGAGGTATATCCGCTGAAAAGAGGGAACAAAAAGCTCATTCAGTAAATGTTTAACAGATATTCACAGCAGCAGAATAATGATGCCGCGCTGAGCATTTAAGACCAGAAATTTAAAAAAAAAACTAAACAAAGCTGATTATATCGAAAGCTATACAAAAAGAAAAAAAAAAGCCAGTTAGGCTTCCTGTATCTTCGTTTTCATCTTCCCTCAGGTTTACACGTAAAAATAAAACGAATGTGCCTTTTCTTTACAGAATTTAGGAATTAATAAAATAAATAAATTTGTTGTGGCCTTAAAATTGAATCTCAATTGCATATTATACGTCTACATACAGTATATATATTTATTTATAAATTCATATATATATTGTTTTACATAAACAGGACTTAAACCGTGGAGCATCAGAGGGAGAAATGGAAATAAATCACTTTTATTCTGCTTTTCTTGCTGTGCCCTCCGGTCTGCAGCTCCACACAGAAAAATGCCCTTTTTCATGTTAACAGTGTTTTAATTCAGGGCTGACAGAGAGTAGATGCACACCTACTCTGTCTGTTTCAAAATAAATGAATATCAACTTCCTTGTCTTTAAAATAAACAGTAATTCTTTCTGCAAACATCTCATAAGGCACTCTTTACTTAAACTGCTTCAGGCGTCCCTTCTTGTTGCACCGTTTGGCATTCAGTCCTGGTTTTTGGTTTGTTGTCCTCCGACAGCGTTAGTCCGATGAGATGCAAACGTTAGAAAATAAAAACAAAAACTTGACTGGCACATTTTTCATCGTAGACATTGATCCCACGTTTGGATTTTTTTTTTATCTACACGGAATAATCCTTGTTGTGAAAGCTAACTTCTTAAAAAAGAACAAAACGCTAATCGCTCCCTAGATTTTTTTGAAATTAGGCACATGGTCACATAACATGTGAGTAAACAATAAATCCTGAGGCTGAACTGACTGACTTTTAAGAGCAACATGCTGCAAGTTCACTCACTTCTGATGTTGGAATCAGACCGTTGTGGTTGGAAAAGGAAAATATCGAGTCTGTGGTCAAAATAATTTCGATTTCTTTGTGTTTTGAAAGAGTCCTGCAGCCCTAAGCCTCTGCAGGCTCACTTTTTATCTGGATAAAGTTTGCAGGCAGCTGGACGGAGAGCGGCAGCTCCTGCAGGGTTTTGACCCCCGGCTCCGGCTGCAGAGACATTTCCCCGCGCACCTCCAGCTCCTCCACCGGGGTCAAGCCCTCGCCGGGGCTGCTGCTCTGGGAGTAACGTCCGTTCATTAAAGGTTCGCTCGCCGGCGCCTGGGCTTGGCTTTGACTGGTATCGATGATCACAGTCCTGTACTGCAGCTCCGCCTCGCCGGCCTCCATCTCCTCCTTGTCGAATGTGTGCGCCGCCAGCGACGGGTCGCCGTTCACCATCGACTGGAAGTAGCTGGAGTCCAGCATCTCCTCCTTGACCTGCAGCGCCGACAGATCGCTGGACTTCAGCACCGTGGCGATGACGGTGCCCGGCTGCTGCGCCACCATGGCGTGCCCGCCGCTGGTGTTGATGGTGACGAGGCGGGGCAGGCCGTTGAGGCCCGAGCCGGCGGAGCTGATGACTCCCGGAGGGGAGGAGCAGGAGGAGACCGAGGAGGAGGAAATGGAGGAAGAGCCCAGATTGGTGACCAGGAGCTGCTGCGGGAGGCCGTCCTGGAGGCCGCCGGCACCGCCGGCGAGAGACGCCGTCTGGATGGTGAGCACGTCTTTGCCCCCCGCGGCGGCGGAGGGAACAGTGTGGAGGATGACCCGAGGAGGCGAGGAGTGGCTGGAGTCGCCGTTAGCCAGAACGGTGAGGGGAACCGACTGGAGGGCGCCGGAGGAGGTCAGAACCATCGGTAACGACACGGGGCTGCTGATGGTCCTGAGGAGACAAAATGATTAAAACTCAGTTTTTATCTGGGTTTTTCCCTCTACAGCCATGAAAAATATCAGGACAACCTTTAAAATCTGACAGCAAAGGATGCAGCTAAAAAAAACCTGACTAATCAATACAGTGAAAAGTTTATCTGTTCTTTAGTTTTTAGATTATTCAATTCACAACCGGATAGTAAATTTGACTGAAGCTGTGCCCCTGAAATAAGACATTTTAAATCATCTTTCATCTACTTACTCTGAGCCTTTTATCCACTTTTAAAATTAAAATAAAAAGCCTGATGAATAACCAAGATGAATATTCAGCCTATATCTTTGGAAACATGGATATTTATATTTATTTTTATTAAACCCTACTGTGTATCACAGGAAGTCCTGTCCTCATCACTACTATAACGAATAAGAATAATATAAATTATTCTGTTCTCAGTTTCCTAACTGCTGAGCTTTTCCAGCCTGCAAAATATCACAGGAAAGATGAAGCATTCATGATGCAGGCAGTGGAGTCCAAACAAACCAACACAAAACGAACTGAACGTTAAAACCACAGAGAGAGAAAGCAAAGCTGCTTGAAACAGAAATTACAAAACTACGACTAACAGAGTTAAAAAACTAAAACAAGTGAACTGAGCAGGAGTTTTTATTTGGAATAAATTTTAATTAGTTCATCCAAAGTTCACTTCTTCCACTGTGGTTTAAACAATTTAAAAAATAAATAAACAAAACAACAAATAAAATTAATTATAAATTCTCTGAAAGCTAAACTGTCCTTCAAAATAAAGGCTTAGTTGCGACCAAAACACCAGACTGAAGACTTTTATCATCCTGTTTTGGTAGAGAAACGATAAATGATGCCAATGGAAATGACTGAGCTTGTTTTAATTCATCCAGTGATTAACTGATTTATTGATTATTGACCCGGGCCTGTGTGTCCGGTCAGTGCGCGGCTCTCCTACCTGACGGCGTGCGCCGCGTCCTGAACGCCGTGCGCCTGGTTCTCCTGTAAAACATGGAGCAGCTGCTCCGCCTGTCCTCCGTCCGCCTCCCGGTACAGACATTCATCTCTGGGCTCTTTCTTCATCGGCTTCAGAGACACGTGCTGCGCCCTGCCGTGGCCTTTGGACCCCCCGCGGACCACGCCCCGCCCGTTGGAGGCCCTCTGGCTCTCGTAGCCAGCGTTGGCGTCAGACCCCGCCTCCTCGTCGTCGATCACCACCAGGTCGGAGGGCATCTCTTTGAACTGGTAGACCAGCCGCTGCCCCTCCACTTTGGCGAGGATGCCTCTCTGATAGTAGTACCTGGGGGAGGACGTAGGCGAGAGTCCGTTCAACCAATTATTGACATTATCACGATTAAAGTTTAACGACTCTCATAAAAATTTAAGCCGCCGTTCCAGAGTGTTAATAAGAACATATCAGTGGAAATGGTGTCTTCAAGGTTAAATGCTGGATGAGAGCTGGTGTGCATGATAATGTCACATTGGCAGACGTGGCTCATTGGTATTCTGCGCTCACCTGAGAGCCCTCCCCATGGTCTCATAGTTCATGTCGGGCTTGTTTTTGTGCTTGCCCCAAAGCTTTGAAACAGCCTTGGAGTCCACCAGCTTAAAGATGCCTTTTTCACGCTGCGTCCACTTGATGTATTTGGGACAGGTGTTTTTATCCTGCAGCAAAGCCAGGAGGAATTCCCACAGGTAGATGGTGTTGCCTGCAAATTAAGGAGGCTAATTTCAGTCCATGGTTACAACATGCAGGCACAGATTTCAATCAGTACTGGTGTTTATTCTGTCCTTTATTTAGATCAGGGGCGTCAAACTCATTTTCATTTTGGCGATATCAAAGATCTGAATGTTCTTAAAGGGCCGGTTGTGCCAGAATGTATTGATAAACTGATAAAATATCAATAAATAGCTGCTTCACCATTCAATAGGCGATTCTTAAAATTAAATAATATTGAACATCTTTCCACACTAATCAGTCCCTCCAGGATTTTGTGATTGTTTTTGTGTTTTTTTGCAATCAGAATCACAGATTTTGTGGTGCTAATTTACAAATAATTGTTAGGAATTTTTACTATATTTGATATAATTTACAACGTTAAATGTGACTTTTAATTAATCACCTTATCGATCACACATTATAACTTGACATCAAGTAAAGCTGAGGTAGAAGTCACTTGATTTTGACCAATTAAAAAAAAATTGCAGTAAAATTGTTGATTTTATGTGAATTTTGCATATTTGCAAATATGCTAAATATTAGAGGGCAACATAAAAAACTACAGTGGGCCAGTTTTGGCCTTCAGTTTGATACATGTGATTTAGACAATTAATCAAATAAAAACATTCTGCAGATTGTTTGCTTTTTTGTGATCAAATTTGTTTTTTGTCTTTAAAAAATGTGGAATATGAATTCATAAACCTGTTTACATGTCAATATAACTACATAAGGAAAAACAAAACAAAAAAAGAGAACATATATACTGTAAACATATTAAAATATGCAAATAAATAAATACTCCAATTCATTTTTTAAATGAGAAAATAAATATTTTAATGCATAAATACAATAACAGCATTTCTTCAGTGCATGCCTGATTATTCTTATTTGAAAGGATGAATCTGCAGCGAAAAAATATTTCCTTTCAGTTTGACTTATCAATTCAGTGAAGGGTTGATCTGTTCATTATTTCTTCAATTATCAGTAATCACAGCGATTGGTAATTACTGATTACTGATCTTTGCACTGCAAAAACAAAATCTCACCAAGTATTTCTAGTGCAAATGTCTTAATACCTTGAAATAAGAGAAAACTGACTTACAGTAACTTTTCAGCAAGAAACACGTTTTATGTCAATAATTTCTTAATATTGATGAAAAAGCATTAAGTTTATTTCACTTATGTACCAGTGGAAATAGTGATTTTTCATCAATTTAATCTCTTGCATCTTTCTGAAAAGTTACTTATAAATTAGCTTAGTCTTTTTTTAAGTGTACTAAGATATCTGAACTAGAAACTAAACCAAAAATACTTTGTGTTTCTGCAGAGTAGTTCATGATTATTTCACGACTAAACCGATTAATTGCTTCAGCCCCAATTTATCTGATTTGTATATAGAAACCACAGAGTTGCATTATTGTCTTTTCTTCCTGTTATTGTTGTGACAGGGATTTGTCTGCATGTGGGCCTGGGAAGGTAATTAATTATAAAGCTCAGATGTAGATTCCTCTAATTTGCCAGACGTCAGCGGCCGGCAGCGTTTAAAAACAGCAGCACTCCCAGAAGTCACCTGAATCCCCGACTATGTGACAGAGTGATGCATTCGTGTGCGGCTGAACCAGACGTCCCAAGCCCCTTCCCCCCTTTTGTGTCGTTGTGGACGGCCCAAACAAAGCGGCGCTGCCCCTGCATCTATCAGTAAAGCATCAGCGTGCCCTCCAGCATGCAATCACTCCTGTTTCCCCGAGAAACACAACACCACCCGATCCCCTCATCCATTAACTCGCTCAGATTCAACCCAGATGGACTGCAGGGGCCGAGGGCAGCTGGTCGCCCGCTCCACAGGAGGAATCGGAGCGATCACAAGAGGAGGAGAGACCTTGATTTTTATTGGCTCGTTACAGAAAAGTGGACTAGTTGGTGAGGCTTACCTTTGCCCTCTTTGCTCTTCTTCCTGAGTGGCAAGTTAGGGGTTGTGATTGGAGAGCAGGGACGCACCACCCGGGGCTTTCGCACTGATTCAACGTGAGAAGCAGCATGTTAGAAGGTCAAAGGTCACAACAAAATCATGTAATCACCTTCTACTCTAAACTGTTGCAACAAATTATTACTTAACTAGAGAAAAAAGGTGTTACCTTTGGTTTTTTTCTGAATCTTATGAGAAATCTCATCCATGGATGATGTGTCTTCGTCCAGAGACATGTCAAGGGCAACGTTGTCCATTTGGTCTGGCCTGAGTGGAGCGTATGTCATCTCTGACTCCAGCAGATGGTTGTAGGTGTGAACTGCACAAACAGCAACAATGTACAAGAATTACACCTTGTTTTACATAAAGCAGAGAAATAAATTAAGGTTGCTGTAGACTAATTTAGTAGTCAAGTAATCTACAGATGATTGAGTAATTAATCGTCTTCTCTAGTAGCTACTTAAGATAGCAAAAGAAATCTATGCTAGTAAATAAACAATTAAGTTCCTTTTTTAAAAATTATTGAACATTACTTTCAGTCTGATATTCGAAGTAAAAAAAATATTTTTTTATAAAATTTATATTTCTAATTATCTTTTTCTCTCCCCATCTTTACTCTTCTTGATTAGCAAACAACAAAACAGAGCTGGAAGATAATAAACAGGAGCTAAAACAGGGGAAAGTTGCGCTACGAAGAGCTGAAACGATTCCTGATGATTCAATTGTTAAAATTATCTGCCTCAAAGCTTCGTTAAATTATGTTTTGTTATTTAGCGAGCCATGTTCTGGCCGGGTGATTGATTATGTTGCGCAACACTCTCACTTTTGGCCTCTGAGTTGTTGCTAAGTGCTAAGTGCTAGCAACATAGCTCATTGTGGCAGTTGTCAGGTTGGGTTTTTTTGTTTAGGACCGATCTAAACTCTGTTTCTGGTGTTGCAGCATCGCTATTGTGAAACGCCCATTTAGTTTTGCAACACACGCAGTGAGGTGTCCCTTACTTGACAACGCATCTTCCTCCATAGCTGCTAATAGCTCTTAGCATTCATCAACAGCTCAATGGTGAAAGTGAGAGCGTAGTGCAACACAAATAATTATCCGGCCAGAACAAATGGCACTAAACAGTAAAACATAATCTAGCGAAGCTTCGATAACTTCTATTTCAAGGCTTGAGGGACTCGAATCATTCAATGAATCATTACAGCCCTAAAATAAACACAAATGAACTCACTCATTCGCTTCTCATCCAAAATATTATTTGGAGACTCCATGTTCAGCAGAGCTGCTGCAGCTTCGTTTGTCTCCATGCTGTCATCAGCTCGGGAAACTCTCGTTTCTGTCCATCAAAAGACAAAAAGGCATCAAAGTAACATGTTGGCAACATAACTGGAAGCTCCATGTGAAATAAATAAGTCTGTCACAATACAAATTTTTTTCTGGACAATAAATTGCCCCAATAATTATTGCAGTAAATTAGAATACTGCTGTTTTAATATCTTTTTTATTTCAAGTAATTATGGCAAAATAATGCACGTTCTCCCTCTCAATAAACAAACTTTCATTTTTGTATATAACACAGGAAATGGAAGATTTTTTAAACTTCCAAAATAAAACATGACAACCAAAAGCAATAAATAAGACGGATTACAAAGTCTGTAAACAAAATTTTAATTTAAAATATATAAATATATTAGTCATTAGAATAGAAATTATTGAGTAATTTTAATTAAATTAAAACTGCAACAGGCTTAGAAATAATTGTGTCAGATTAGTTCCAGTAATAGTGTTGAACGCAGAAAATCTAGACACTTTTATATAGAGTTGTGAAAAAGTTCAACCTGTCTCAGATTTTCTCTAGTTTTCAAACTGAAGTGTTTCATCAATGATGATCAAATATAGTTTAATATCACTGAAAAATAACCCAATTAAATACAAATGAACATTTTCAAATTATGATTTAATGTATTGAGTGAAATAAGGTACCACAACCAAAACAACCTTGTTACATTATGAATAAAATGTGATTAATCACAGAAGAATTCTTCAGTTTTCCAACTCATACGCAGGCCTGATAAATGCTAGACATGTAGATTTAAGAGACCAGTGAAGTAGAACCTGACTTACAACATGAAGTAGGAAAACAGCAAAATAAAAACCTGCAAATTACGAAATTCATCTATCAGTCTATGTGAAATGTTTCCAAAGTGTGGTGTCTTTACCTGAGAGGTCCACTCCTTCTGAAAGGATGGACGGTCCCTCCACCACGCTGAGACTCGTGTCCACCATGATGCCGTTAGTCACCTCGTCCGACTCGAGGCCTGAGTAGACCTGCAGCAGGTCGGTGGTGGGCACCTGCTCGACGATCACGGCTGGGAATACTGACGGGTCGTCCAACTGCGCAGAGAAAAACACACGTGTGCATGAGACATGAGGAATTATAACACAGGAGATTCTGCAGCCATGCATGTGAATTAAAAGATTAAAAACATACAGTAATCCCTTCACTGTGTAATTCCACACTATTAATGAAACATAACATCGGTTTAATGTTCTAACTAGGGATGCAAGTTATTAATTACTTCATAGGGCTAACTTCTTCATAAACTGGAAAAAAAACTTCATTATTTTGTATCATTTCTATTAAATACTGACTGAATAATGAAAAAAATGTGGTTTTCCCCACATTATTAAATTTAGAAATATTTATAAAATATAACAAAACAGGAACCTCTTAGGATGCTGAATAGAAATGTAAAAAAAATAAGAAATAAAATACTGGAAACATTAATTCATCCTTAGAGAGATTTTCATATAAAAGTAATGTATGTGGTTGCTCTTAAAAGAATATTAAAACGTTGCACCATGACAGTCCTAAAAATCAACCGGGTTTATTGAAATCATGTTTCTGGGTTAGCTCACCTTCGTAGCACATCATTTTCAGCAATTAGCAAGTATATTTTGAAAAAGAAGTTGACGTTGCTCCGTAATGTAGCTCGCCTATATGAGCGCTTTTAAAGTGAAAATTAAAGACTGTCGACTGTTTATATTTCAAAACAGAACCGCAAAAGTGTTTTTGTTGTTGTTGTTGTTGTTGTTTTTAAGCCCCAGAACGGACTCTGTTTTGACCGTTTATCATCCTCGTTCTGGTGTAGCTCCGCCATCTTTGCTTTCGTACCAACGGCTCTGCTTAAGGATGACCAGTGGCGTCCCCTGCTGGATGGAGGCCAAACTACACCATTAAAGAAGGTCTAAACTTAATCGATTTGAGCTCATTTTAATCCAATAAACCATTAATCGGGAATTAATCTTCAACTAATTGTTTGGATCCCTAGTTCTAAACCAATCTGGCCTCTTTTATTGCGTTGTAAGACATTGTGGATTCATACTCAGCCTGAACTAATGTGGAGGCACGCAGCATGGAAGAGAGCTCATTTCTGTGGTGTTGCAGCGGCCCGCTGGGACGTTGTGAAGAAGACGGGAACCAGCTGTCTGATCTGGCCTACTTCTCCTGAGAACCTAATCTTATGCCCAGAAATTATATAAACCCAAATGAATGTTAATGAATCAGATATGAATTGCAGGCGAGCACCTTCTTCATCACGCTCTGGGAATTCTAACCTCGCCGTCTCATTTCGGGCTTAGCGAGGCCTGATGCACGGAGGAGTGGAGGGACTGGGGGAATTGGCGGAGGGTGGGCCGAACCGTAGAGCTACATCTGCGGAGACAAGCACCGTCTGAGAGCTCCTCCAGCGGGGATCGTGTCAAGCCGGGCAGCCACCGGGCGGCTGGTTGGTGAGGGCAAAGTAACTCCATTCTTTAATTAAGGGAGTCATGTTCTGCTCCAAATGTGAAAGATGTGCTTTGAAGAGCACGAAAAGATAATATTATAAACTGAATTATTATTATTATTATTATTATTATTATTATTACTAGTCGCAACTAGCCCTGTCATAATATATTTTGCTGGACGATAAATTGTCCCTGAAATTATCACAATAAACAATAATACTGTTGTTTTTAAACCATTTTCTAGTAATATATCGGTAATTGCCCTCTTGAATATTAATAAACTTAAATTTTCTAAAGAAAAGTTTAGAAAACTTTTATTTAGTTTAGTCCAACACTGGACCTAGAACATATTTTAAATATCCAACTTGGAACAATGACAACCAAAAACAAAACATAACACAAAGAATAAATAAATAAAGCGGATTACGAAGTCTCTGTCTGAGCAAAATAATTGTCTTTCAAAAAATATTAATCATCAGAATGTACATTATTGAGATCATTTTAATGGATCTCAATAATTAATTGTTTTACTGCAGCAGGCATACTTCACAGAATATTTTATTCTTCATTTGAGTATTTACATTTATGTAGCTATGCATTTGGTTATTTACTTATTTATTGCATATTATTAATGTTTAAAACTATTTTAAATTTAGCTGTTAATGGTTTTAATAAGAACTATTATCTATGTCTATTTTATCTTTATTTATTGACAAGTTTAGCAAGTATTATATGTATTTTTTTAGATATAAACTGTCTTGCTCACAATGGAAGTACTTTTACTTTTTCATTTAACCATTTATGTTCATTTAGTTATGTATTTGACTATTTACTTATTACTTATTATTTAAAACTTTAAGATTATCTGCCAATGGCTTAAACAGGTACTCTATTATTTGTGTCCATTTTTTTACTTATTGACAAACTTTAGCAAATATTTTATAGAATAATTTTATTATTTCTTTGAGTTTAAGGTATAAACCATTTTAGTCAGAATTTTTGTCTTATTTCCATTTGTTTTCTTAGTTTATTATTTAATATTTTAGGCTTTTTGTTCGTTTGTGTTGGTTTAATTTTTTCTGTCTAATGTTTCTGGGGATATAATTGTTTTAATATAAACATATTTTGTAGATGTAAAGGAAAAGCTAATCTGAGAAATGAGCCAAAAACGCCCAGCAGATGGCAGCAGAGTACACTTTAAATCTCAGCTGAAATTGTTCCTTTTCAGTTTGAATACCAACTTCTTTGTTTTTATTCAGCGTGAAAAAAGTATTAAGAATAAAATAATCCCACCCATATGGCCAAGCACAAACTGATTTTTAAGAGATCACTGGACCGAAAGCTCTCGCTTTAAACACAGAGAACTGTGAAGTAGCATCTGTTCTTCTAGCTTACATAGATGTGATTTTTCTTTCTTACATTTTCAGCCACTCAGTGAAGATCAATAAAAAGCAACATTCCTGCAGTGATGGGTGGGTTTAAGAGAGACACACACACACAAAAAGGTGCTGTAGGAACTGTGGGAATAAAGGCGTATCTGTGTCTTTTTACAAAAGTGTTCATTGTTGGCTGGGACCTCGGGGGCAGACCAGGTGTCCAGCCTTGAGCTGAGGGAGGAGGCGGGAATGGTGGCATCCCACTGCATGCCTGTACACTCATTTCTGCTACTGGTTAACCAGGAAGCTAACAGACCGGCTCATTGTTAGCGGTTTCAAATGTTCAGCAGGTATTTCACCATTGATTTTTAATAGTTACTGTAAAAAAAATAATGACGTCAACCATAACTTGGAGGATTAAAAACAAGCATGTTTTTGCTCTGACTGCAGTTTGGATCTGAAATGTTTTCCATTAATGGGAATCTTTGTCTCCATCATAGCCAGACGTTGAGGCTGCCACATTTTCCTGGGCTGACTTAACTCATGTTTTCTGTCCTTGAGCGAGATAAAGACGTGTTTTGCCTACTGGTCCAGAGACAGCAGCTCATCTACCACCTCCTCCCGTCAAAATCCCACAACATTTTGCTGACGGAGCATGAAGACGTGTAGAGCTGCTGTCTCTGCACGTTGTTTTGATCCTAAATGTTTTCCTTTCCTGTTGCATCTCTGGCCTCACCAGTTTGAAAAGACATGAAGAAAGCACAAAGGTTTCGGCTAAAATGGTTTGTGCTGAACATAATTCACATTTTAACTGCTCCTTCCTCTTTAATGGCCTGAATGCTGTTTCTAGTAGAGGGAACAGCAGTGATAAACATCAGGCCGATTTGCATTTCTGAGTTCCCCATTTTGCCTTTGAAAGCAGCAGCATCTGAGCAGGCCGTTTCCCTCCCCACACCCCTCTCTCTTCTGCTTTACCTGCCCCGACACAATGGATTTCAACTGCCTGAAGCTTTCAATATCCTCATTGTGAAATTTGGAGCAGTTCTGGAGCCGCCCATTCTCAAAAGTCAGAACATTTTGTAAACTCTCCAGCTGGTCCCGGAGGCTAAAGCTAGCAGTTAAGAGATCGAGATCATACAGGGCATGTACAGTCTTAAAAAAAACTTTACTTTTTTTTACTTAAACTTAATGATTTTTGAAAAAGTTTGAAATGCTAAAATGTTAGCATTTAATATGATTGCTACATTTCCTAGCTACTTTTCCCGTGCAAAGAATCATTAGCTTCTGAGAGCTAATGAAAGCTAATGAAAGGAAGAATGATGATGATTTAGAAGGTCACATGAAAATGTTAGCATAAACTGCTATAATGCTTTTGAGATTTGTAAGTTTTAAAATGATAAAATCCTGCTTAGCTTCCAGCTTCTGCTAAGCTAGCTGTTAGCTTCACTCTCAAAGACAAGCTAACATGGAGCTATTCTCAAAGAAAATGTGAAAAACAGTCACTGGGTGTTTCCAGCCCATGAAGGACAAAGCGAGCAGCTGTGACATTGGGAGGTCAAGTCTTCAGATTTAATCCCACCGCTACCGCACTGCATGTCCTGTCGCCTAGCAACCACAACAACGCTAAACACAAGCTAGTAAAAATGGAGCTTGAAATCTTGCTATTTGATCCTTTTTAATTAAGTAACTTCTTGTACAGAAATTATTTAAAGAGCCTAACAAAACAATATGAAAATTAGGCTTTTAATGTTTGTATTATGTTTTAATATACTTATAAGACAAAGGATGTAGCGTCTGAATTTGGACATATACGTCCAGCGATGGTAATAAAATGCCGGTTGATGTTTAAGGCTGACCTAATACATACAACACATGAGACGTGAAAATGGGTTAACAAGAATTTAATTTTATCTATATTTTTGGGTTCTACTCACAATCTCCTTTTTTTCTTGTTTGTTCTTGTTTTTATTCACAAATAGAAGACGAGGTTTTTGGGAAACGGAGGCTTTACAATGCAAAAATTCACTTTTTGAGAAAATACAGAGAAAAAAAAACCTTTAAACTATCGGCAGCCATATTGGATTTGGTCAGACATGTTGTGGTTCTTTCTAAACCAGCTCCAATGGTTAAGTGATTGCTTACTATCAGTTTTGGATCAGAATAAAGTGAGCTCATTTTCTCTGAATTAAAGGCTTTTATTATTTTAACCCACCAGTCCAGGGGCTCTTAGAAACAACTCTCTGTTTTAAAACATCTGTTTGCAGAGATATCAACATACATACTATGATTTGTGTAGGCAAACTGTCTCCTTGCACTATAATCCTCCACAAATCTCAGAATAAACCAGTAGGAGGATCAAACATTTCCAGCTATGAATTACCAAGGCTTCCAACTTCAGGCAAAACCAAACCGGCTCCGGTGATAACTGATGAAGAAAAGCCCGATAAGACGTTCCCACTGTGTAAAATCAGTAGTTTGTGCAGCAAAAACACCTTAAATAAAGTTCACAGTCATTGGAAACAGTGCAAAAGCTCTTTAGGTCACAAAATTCTCACTGGAGTTACAGATGTTTTATCAGTCACTTTGCGTCCAAAATGCTGCCAGATAATGAAAACTTATTTAATGCTTCTGAAACCAATTACTGTTCCCAGCATGTTGGTAAGTAATAGTTTCTTTCTTACTTCAAGATTAGAGTCTAGAACGAGTTAACTTAAAGATTTTAGCTCTAAGTGAATCAAAAGTAAGTTACCTCAGTAATTCCCTCACCTAATAAAGTATTTAGTTTTATTTATCAAACAAGTTAAGAAAGAAAATGTTACTTTAACAGATATTTTATAGCATAGTAATCAGAAAACCACTGAAATTACATTTTTAAACTGAAACACTGTTTGAATATTTACTGTCTATGAGAAATGGAGCTTGTAATTATATAATAAACAAACATAGGAAGCGCAACAGGAGAGTATTTTCAATTGTTGGAGGGAATACTTTAAATTGCTGACAGGACTGCTAACTGGATCACATGTTTGGTAAATTTGCCTAAGTCAAAAAACAATTCCTCAACCAAAACTAAAACGGAAAACAACCAAACAAACGCCGCTGCGGTGCTTTTAAAGACAAGAGGGAGGGAAAACTTACTTTAAAAAATCAGCAAAGGATTAATTTAGGACTTATGGAAAATATGAGCATATTTAAAACTGTTAAAGGTCTGATTATTAATCTTATAACTTCTTAAGAGCCTGCAGAAACCCCTACTAAAGCACAAACCTTCATATTAACACAATAACATTAACCAACGCTACCAGATGAGAAACTAACACTTTGATTTTACTTCAGTCACAAATATTACGATATTTTAATATTTACTAAATCTTGCTACATCCCTACTTAACAGAAAATCTCTTTGAAAATCAAGGAAAATAAGATGAAAACCGAACAGTTGAAGATGACAGAAGCTGAAATTCGTCACATGTCGAGTCTGGAGAAGCTATTCATTGACTTCCACATCCAATATAGCAGAGCTAATCATTGCAGGAGCTGTGATTTCACTCAGCTCTAATGAGTTTATTGTGGTTTTAAAACCGTCACAAAGCCAAAGCCCACCTGAAAGAGGTGGATTTTGATGCTTTACCATGACTTGCTGAAAAAGGGCTATGGCGCTTGCACAACAGGCCGAGTGGGCGCCGCCAACAACAGAACCGTCACATTGGAACAATGTGGGACCTTTTAGGTGAATTATTGCGTCTCTTCCAAGCAGCGACACAACTGGTCCGTCAGGTTGGGCCTGACGCGGCGCTATTCAGGGATCCAGTAACAACTTGTCACTCTAGATGAACATACACAGATACTGGCGCACATAAACACTCGTTTCACTAACAAACAAGCCTGCTCCACAGGATCCAGCGTCTGCTGAGGGGAGGAGATAACCGATGCAGCTCATCGCTCCAATGACAACACACACAGGTGCTAATATGTGTGTCAGGTAAATGCAACGGCAACCTTTGTGCTGCAACCACGTTCAGGTTGACGCCCCACCTCGGCTGCCGCCCACGCTCAACCCAACTCCGCTGCAGGTTTCTCCATTTCTGCTCCCAGCAGCCTCCGCCGCCCTCCAGAGCAAGGCTGGTCAACTAAAGCTAACGAAAACAATGAACAGAAACGGCAATTAATGGGGAAAAACAGGAACCAACAGGGGCGATACCATGTGCTTGTAAAACTAAAACACACTGAAGTTATAGATATTGTATCCTTTGTGTTTATGAATCTATTTGTTAGCCTTTCAAACTGATGGAGACGAGCAGTTTTACATCAGGTATCTGTAAAATAAGGTGCTACTGCAAGATGGCGACAGGAAAAGCTGGGAGAAAACGCCGGACTCAGCTGGTTGTAAAACAATAACTGAAAACTGAATCAGCTGCTGAGCATTCATTACCCGATCAATGTAACGTCATCTCAATAAAAAACTTTCAACTTTTTAAATTCTGCACCTAAAAAAAAAAAAGAGCAGAATTTAAAAACTTTTAGTTAAACCAAAAAATTTTAAATTTTTTAGGTTTAATTTTTGGTTAAACCTAGAAAATAAGATTTTTAGGTTGCAGTAGTAGTTTTGGTATGAAAGAACTAAAATTACAACTGCAACTAAATAACTGACCTGTAAATGATTTACAAATATTTAAAAACGGAAGTGGCTAGTCAGACAAATTTAAAGCAAGCAGAGTTGAGGCTGTTGTAAAAAAAAAAAATGTGGGCAGGGAGGAGTAATTTTCTGCCTAATTACAAATTTACAAGAAAAAACTTGTTTTCTCCCTCTCTGTCAAAAACTGGATGACTAAAGTTTTCAGTCTGATTGGTTTCAACTAGTCTTTAATTTGTTTTACAGAGACTTTATTTTATGTGTTGCTTTGTTTATTTATTTTCAATATTTAAAATGTTTTCCAGTTCCAGCATTAAATGTTCATTAGAACTTAAAGTTTATTCATCTTTGAGAAAATGTTCCTGCATTATTATGCCATTATTAACATTATATTACATGAAAATGGTCACAAAACAACATTATCGTTCATCGCAATCAGTTCTGGGACAATTTATCATCCAGCAAAATTTGATATGATGACAGGATTCATTGCAACCAAACTCCAGTGTGTTTTATAGGATTTTTATCTGACAAAGAAAAGTGGAATAAAGTTACAATTAAAACTCTGTACGTTATTATTTAGCCCTCTTTACTCTAATAACTCAGACTAGAATCAGGTGCAACGAACTGCCTTCAAAAGACACACCTGATTCGTAAATAGAGTCCACCTGTCTGTAATTTAATCTCAGTATTAATCCAGCTGTTTGTCAGCTGCATGATGCCGAAACGATTATGAAATGACGATTATGAAATAAACATTTTCTTAATTTTTATTGTTTCTAGAAGGAATAAACAATGGATTCAGTTTAAAAAAGGGGAACGGCTGTGAAAAAGATTCACCTTCTGGCAGGTAAACTGATTTCATTCACATATCCAGGTGTTAAAAATCTCGACCCAAATCCAAATCAGAATCTGTGACTTGAAAGTTGATACACTATCGACTATTTTACGAAAAAGTGGGCAAAACTTCTGTATTTTTATTTGTTGTAGCAACTTTTCCACTGGTAAAAAGTGTAAATAACTAACACTTGCATTTTTTCCTTTTACTGCCCGACTCTGGCTAACTTTCTGTTGGTCCGTCACCCAGAATCTCAGTGAAATACATTGAAGTTGTGGAAAAAAGCAACATATTTTGGGTGAAACAGATGAATGATCAAGTTTGTACTCCAAACAAATCTTCAAAAAGCTTTAAGAGCTGAGTCATTCATGGAAAATACCTGATTCATCTCATCTATCCCGTTGGAAAATTCAAACACCAGTTCGCTGGGCTGTACTGCAGTCGTCATGGCAGAGGAGTTCAGAGGGCGGGGACCAGGCTGAAATGTCCCCACTGTGATGATGGCTCCTCCTCCTGCTCCTCCTCTTTCTGCTGCTGCTGCTTCACCTCAGTAAATAGCCTCTGTGTCTTCCTGTTTTCTGATGCTGCGCGGCTCGAGCTGAATGTGAGAGAGAGTCGAGGTTTCACTGGAGAGCCTCGTCTCTCTCCGACACAGAGGCCAGACCCCGCTGCGCCTGGCGCATCTACACCTGCACACAGAAAAAACACGGGAGGGCAAAGGTCAGCAAACATGGCAGATCAGTCGGATATCAGCAAGAAACAAGAGGCCGGTACAAGCTTAGCGTTAAGGAGGTGGTCAGGAGAGACAAACTTATCTGGGTTATGTCTATTTTTTTTTTTATCTGTGACGCTGCAAAACCACATCCTTCACAGGAAAAATAAAATAAAATCACTCTGATTCCTGTGTGACAACATGCTTAAAATACGCAGATAGAGTGAAAGATCTTCACCAAAAAGCTTCACGCTTCCTCATGAAAACAGATGTTGCACTAAAACTGTCACCTGAATCCAAATATAACTTTATGGAAGAAACAGAGACTGTAAATACACTGCAAAAACACAATATCTAACCAAGTAACTTTGGTTTAGTTTATTGTGCAAATATCTCAGTTCATTTGAAATAAGACCAAACTAACTTTTTAGAAAGATGGAGAAGCTAACATGGAAAAATGTCTCGTTATAAATAAAATAATCTGCCAATCGAACTAGAACTTTTTCATCAACATTAAGGAATTATTAACTTAAAACAAGCTCCTATATCTTCCTTAAAAGTTACCTGTAAGTCAGTTTTGTCTTAATTCAAGTGTACTAAGATATTTGCACTATTAAGTACACCAAACGTTACTGGTCTTGTCACTTAAAATCCTAATAAGCTGCCGCTGGCCACGACCCCCAGCTCAACGTTCACATTCGCACATGAAAATAACTGCAAACAGATGAACAATTATACAACCGTACGTATTTAAAAAGCAGAAGTGGAGCCTCCTGCACAACCAACAGGAATACAGCAAGTTGTTTCTGGATCATAAGTCAACAACAAAATGTGTGTCTTTTGAAGCGCATACAGCGGTAAACCCAGCTGACCAAACATTCTGGAACTCAGCTTGGGTTGCTAGGTAACGGGCTGGGGTTGGCTGGGGTTGCTAGGTAACGAGGCATCAAAAAGCATTAAGTTATTGCCAAAAAACAGGTAAGTGTTCTTTATTTAAAGCAGTAGCTGTGTTTTTAGAAGCAGTTGAGACCCGAATTTAAGTACAAAAACATGCAAAATGTGAATTTTCCATAATATGTCCCCATTTAAAATGTAAACTGTGTAAATCTTTTACACAAACTCAGAGCATGAAGGCTTGAAAATAGATGTTTTTTTATTATGTCCTTTTCATTTACAAAAAAAAAAAAAAAGCCCTTGTTTGATTATGATCCCAACTTACTCTGCCCTCTAATATATTTCAAACTCAGCAACAACAGACGTGGGAGCTTCGACTTAAGCACAGTTGACTTTTATTTCATGATTGTGTGACTGACCGCGAGGCGCTCTGGATCGTAAGGCTCAGGTTCTGATAGTCTGACCACATGAGAGGGGCACCGATCGGGCCGATGAAGCCTCACCCGGACCGATCGGGCCGATGAAGCCTCACCCGGACCGATCGGGCCGATGAAGCCTCACCCGGACCGATCGGTGCCATCAGAGCCGACCCTCAGGGAACGGCCCAGACTGGGAGGGAAACATTACACTCAATGCCTCAACACATTTTTACTCAAGAAAAACTAAAAATTAGCCTTCAAAGAAATGATTCAGGAGTGAAAACGTATTTGGAAAAAAGTCTACTTAAGTATAAGTGATCAATCATTTAATATTAAAAATTGCATCATCAGACCAAAATGTAAAGATAAGTGGAAATGTTGGTATTTATACAAAAATAATATAATTTTATATTTTTGTTACAAAGTCAGGCAAAATAAACAAAATCAGTTTCTTTAAATATTAAACTTTGACACAAAATGCAGGTGTGTGTCTTTATCTGGTGAATTTCTGGTTAAAACATGTTTGGTTTTCATACAGCGGGTAAAAAAAAAGAAATTATACTCAAGTAACAGTAGAGACACTACATAAATAATAAAATTACTCTCAGGTAAAAGCAAAAAGTACAGAATAATAAAAATATTCCTAAAAGTAATTTTTTCCAGAGTTACTCAAGTAAACGTAACTAGTTAATACAACTTTAAATTTTGTATATATTTAATATATTATATCTTTCTATCTTATTCTTTCTTTTCTCTTTGTTGTGTTTTTTAAATTTAAAAGGAAACAGGGTCAGGTGAAACGCCACCATGAAGTGGGGATAGTTGTGGGCGATATGAACTTTATCACTATGTTTTGTGATAACTGACAGTAGATACTGTATCCAGAAACTGTACTCCAGTAAGAGAAGCGATACTTCATAATAAAATTACTCAAGTAAAAGTGAAAAGTACAGTTAGACCTGAAACGAGAAGACAAAACTGTCCTGCACGGTAAATTGTCCAAGAAATTATTGCGATAAACGATAATATTTTTAAGTAATATATTGACGATAAGTCAAAGACCAATACCAAAAACAATTTTAAAAATGGAAATAAAAACTACACATAATGGAAGTTATAAATAAATAGACAAAATTACTCTTAGAATAAAAATTATTGCACTTATTTTAATTTCTCATGCATTTAACTGATTGCTTATTGTAACAGGCTCAAGGCATATATGAGTCAAGCGGCTGCTTAGCTCCCCCACACCACTAAGTGGCACCCAAGAGCACCGAGCTGGTATAACAACTAACAACATTGAGTAATAAAATGCTATTATTACATAATGACAAAATTAGCTCCATGTTTTTTACAGTTGGTAGACAAAAACTCTTCCTGCTGTTGGATACTGCCTATGTTGGGGAAATATAAGATATTAAGCTTCTTAACTTGTTTACTGTAAATTCAGTGTTTTTTTTCTGTTTGTTTTTTTATTGATGTTGCTTTCAAATAATTAAAATAATATGGCACACTTTCAAAAATCCAAATTATTTTTTGGTTTGCTACTCATGTAAGGTTAAAATCAACAGCAATGATTAAAGCAGTATTATGTAGGCTAATTACAAATGACGCTAAAGATAGCTGGTATGCTACATGTCAGCAACAAGGGGCCTTAAATGAAAATATGCCCAAGGCCTCAAAAAGGCTTGGGCTGGCCCTAGGTTTAAGAATTAGGTTTAAAATCCTGCTAAAAGTTAATTCTTCCCAAAAAAAAGGTTTCTTAAGTAGTTGGCACCCAGCTCTAAATGTGTGTCCCAGCAACCTAACAGCCACGGCCAGGTTTGGGAACAGACGACAGCAGAACAGCAGCCCCCGCCCCGTCGCTGCCCTGCAGCCAAAGCGGAGGCTGAGACGTCAGAGCCGGGTTGGTCGCCCCCCATCCCTCCCAGCCAGTCGGTATCCCTGCTTCTCCCACTGCTGCAGGGTGGAGCTTGTTTCCTTTGAAATGCCTGTGTAATAGTCAACACTGCATACCAAACGCATTATCACAGGAGAACTTCTGATACAGAAGAAAACAAATTTTTGTATCTTTTTAGTTTCACTGAACACTGAGAGCGAACAAAGATGTGTGGTTACTGTGTGCAGAAAGGAGAACAGAGACATGGAAACTGAATCTGAGGGTTTGTGTTTCACTCTGCCAGGCAGAGCGTGCCCACAGCCACCAGAGCTGCAGCTTTCTGCAGCTGCACATGTGGAGCTCAGAGTCCCAGACTGCCAACACAAGATGAAACATTGCAGCTCTAAATAATGTCAAAAACAAAAGGAAAAATAAAAAAAAGTGGGTGGACATGTGTCCGCCTTGCTAAATTAGACACATTTGCACCAGATGCCTTGCATAGCGACACATTAACTCCTTATCAGATGACAAGAACACAGCAGGAGTTTAATCAAATCAAGAGTTTTTCCTCTCCTTCTCTGATTATCTTCATGCATCTACAGCTGAATTCATCAGAGAGGGCTTCATTGATCCCAGTTGGCAGAGAGCGGACACAAGAGAGGCGGCCATTCGCCAGCCTGCACATCATCCCCGAGCGCATGACAACAGCTGCCTTGTCCCGGCACAGAGGCCGGGTTGTAACTGGACCGGCTACGTCACGAGGAGCGGAGCGGCAGAACAGAGGAGGGAGGGATCCTACAGAGATGTTAGTCAATGCATAATAGTGCGCAGAGCAAATAGAGTGGCTCTGGGTGGGGCCCTGTTTTGACAGACTTGAGTATTTTAGTGCGGTTAACAAGGAGGGGTGTCGCGGTGGAGCCTGCATGCAGAGTCCTGTGACGAAACACAACCAGACAAAAGCTTGTGTATTTTTTCTTCTATTAATTTATCTGCTTAGCTTGAGCTCAGCTTTGGTTCAAGAAGCATAAATAAGTAAGATTTTGCTTCTTTTTGTGCTAAATGAAGGAGCGTGAGCGGTGATGCTCGGTGATTGTTTTGCCAAAAGCAGCTGCAGGCTGCAGCTGTGGGACTGAAACAATATAGCTTCATTCTGAGGTTAAAAAAATGCAAATCTGAGCTGCTGATGACTTGAAAAAAGTGAATCTTCAAAACTTTATCCAAAAATATGTAAATAATTTTCAGGTTCTTAATGGCCAACACAGATATTCAGTTTTCTGGACTTCAATGTTGAGTCAAAAACAAAAAAATTCACTGCAAGTTCCTAAATAGCAGAGATGCACTGATGTAATATAAATATCTGTATCTGTTCTGATATATTGATCAGGTATTGGTGACAATGTGTCTGATCTATTCAGTCTAATTCTATGCTTTGTGCTGTGAGCAACATGTTTTATTATTTATTTTACCTTATATTTAACATTTCTAATTGAACTTTCTGAACCAGTCGTTGTTTATTTTTATATGTTTATTTCACATTGGCTGAAATATTCCTAAATGTACTGACTGATTTTACATATTTGACCAAACATGTGAAGCTAGTGGTGTGTTTAAATGTGCTGTACTGGTGCAGAGTTGGCAAATAAATGTATAATTCAGTATAATTGTGTTTAAAGAAAAAGAAGGTCAAGTCGATTCAGAAATGTTTTTCTGTATCGGATCGGTATCAGCCGATGCTAAACATCCGATATCGGTATCGGAAGTGAAAAAAGTAAAAGTCTGGTAGTCTTCAGTTCAAATTGAAAGGCACACAGGATTATCACTAATCTTTATCTGTTTCTGACTGACCTGAAAAAAGTGTATCAAGATGGTTTATGTTGGTTTGTACATTTAGAAGCCAAAAAAGACGGACATCTGAGCCGTAAACACTTAATAAATAGAAAATAAAACTGAGTTTTCAGTATTTGAGCAGATCGCAGCCCTGGGAAAAAGGAAAAGAGGCGACTCACTGACATTCTTCCTGATAAATGAGATTGCTATTAAACAAAACAAAAATAACAACAATACAATTTAAATATAGGATTTTGTTTGACTTACAAACCAAACCATCAGTTAATGATTATATTATTGGCTAAAAAGGTCAACAACAGTGTAAAACTGGTTCATCTTGGCAACAATAACCAGCATCAAGGTTTTAAAAAGTTACACCTAATGTAGTGCTGCCCCTCCTCTACCTGTTGCTGTGTGCTGCAGGTATCCATAGCAACAGACGATCTAACAACTTTTACTGAGGATCGCTCAGTATTTCTGGAGGTTTGGGACCTTAACAACCTGCTGAAATCTGCACAGACTTCAGATCACCTATAAAAATACTGATAACTGCCTATTTTAACAGTTAAAACATCAAATAAACCTTAATATGAATTAATGTGCCATCTTAGCAAATATCCAGTCAAGTAGAAAACACTGAAAATCCTTGAAGCCGATTAGTTTACCAGACTATTGTTCTGAAACTTGAGTCAATTTGGCACCAAAACTGGCTCTTGCCCTCCAGTTCACACCTTCCAAAATACGACTTTGCTGCGTTTGCTTCACTTTATCTAGAGGAGCAACAAATCAGAAACATGATCTACCTAGTAGAACCATTTACTGAATGCTTGCTCTATATTTTAGCTAACGTTTGTGTATCAGAAACAAAGTAAATAAAGGCCATAAATAACAGTTTTAACTTTAATAATTTAAATGTTATATTATTATCAATTACTGTCTGTTTTTTTGGTAATTTTTAAGCAAATACCTCGAAATCATAGTATTATACACCGAGAATCTAACACGGCAATATTCTTAATACAAATGGTTGAAAACTGATTATCTTTATGTAATATTGACAATAAAAACTACTCAAATAATAAAGATTATATAAATACACTTCAAAAACTCAAAATCTTGCCAAGTATTTTTTCCAGTTCTGGTGAAAACAGATTTGAACACTTTAATTAAGTACAAGTGACTTTTCCACAAGATGTAGCAGCTTGTTTTAAAGCAATAATTCCTTAATATTTATTTTAAATACATGCCAGTTCCAGTGACAGATTATATTACTTAAAACACTGACAAAATATCTTGTTATACGACAAATAATCTGCCAGTGGAACTAGTAATTTATATCTTTATTCAAGATGTATTTACTTAAAACAACCTCCTACATCTTGCAGAAACGGTTTTTAAATAGTTCAAACACCAAATATACAACAAATATAACAAAATATATCTTATTTCAAGAGTACTGAGATATTTGCAGCAGAAACTTGACAAAAATAACTGCTAAGATTTGTTGTTTTTGCAGTTTATGATAGGCACACATATTACATTTGGCATTTTATACTACAGTATATTCACATAATACTAATATTTTAGAAGCTTATATTCCCACAGTTTTCTGTCCATCTAGTGCTGTCCAGTATTTGTCCAGCCGTCCTGGGGTGAAGCAGACTGAGGACGAGGAGGAAGCCAACGCTGAGCTTCTTCACCGATACAACATGGTGACTGCCAATCGCAATAACAGCCAATTAGACGAAGGATTCATGAACAAATGGTGAATTCCCAGAAGGCCCAACTTCCCCACTTTGGTCTCCTCAGCTGAGCTCATTGTTGACCATGAAAGGAGGTAATTTAAGCCAATTGAATGTCTATGTAATGACTCACCCTGCATGTGAGGAGAGCAAACACAGAGATGCAAGAAAAAAGGGACCGGTCAATGTTTATTTGTAAGTCATCCTCAGCTCAGGTTACAAAAAAATAAATAAAAGTTTACTCAGGTGGAGCACTGAAACGTACAGAAAACTGAAAAACAGCTGAAACACTGAGTTCCTTTAAATCTAGACTAAAAACTCACCAGTTGCTTTTAAATCATAAATGAAACATTTATCAACATATGTTATGTCTTTCAATAGAACTTGATAAAGAGTAACATTACTAGTTTTTCAACTGGTGACTATATGATGTTTTTATGACTTTTTATTTTTGTCTGCCTTGTTTCTGAAATGTAAAACTAAATTTGATTGATTGATTGATTGATTGATTGATATAAAACTGTTTCTGTACACAGGTACACTGCAAAAACATCAAATCTTACCAAGTATTTTAGGTCTAGTTTCTATCGCAAATATCTTAGTACATTAAAATAAGACAAAGCTTACAGATAAACTCAAACTTATTGTTTTAAGTCAGTTTTATTGACTTAAAATTTACTGTTTTAAGTAAATAATTCCTTAATATTAATGAAAGAGTTACGGGTCCACAGGCACTGTTGCCTAGCAACGCCAGCCAAGCCCAGCCCGTCACCTAGCAACCCAGTTCCAGTTCAACTGCCAGATTAGTCACTCAAAACTGTCTTATTACAAGTGACATAGTCAGCCAATGTCAGTACGTTTTCATCAATATTAAGTAATTATTGAATTAAAACAAATTCCTATGTGTTGCTGAAAAGTTACTTGTAAGTTAATACACTTGAACTAAGACAAAGCTAAGATATTTGCGCTAGAAACTAGAACAAAATACTTGGCAGGATTTGGTGTTTTTGCAGTTATATATTGCTGCTGTATATAAAAAGGAGATTTTGAAGAATTGAATCTGTATTATGAGAATATTTATTGTCAAAATTAAATAAGAATAATAATCTCATTGATTCAACTTTCAAGAATTAATATTAAGAATGTACTGGTGTGAGATTGTAAGGTTTCACAGTATTTGCTCAACAGTCTTGAAATATCCTATGTTATTTGTTATTTTACACTAGAAAATGACTAAAATTACTAGGTAAGATTTTGTGTTTTTGCAGTGTAGACATAAAACTCATCCAGCTTTGAATAAAAGTGACCAAAACAGAAGCTTTTATCTATGTAGATATGAGCTATATTTAGCGCAGAAGAGCTGTAAAAACATTCTGCTTTATGCTAAAGCTTAGCAAGCGATGCGTCCACAGGCCTGACCTCACTGAGTTTGTCAGCATGCTGTTGTTGCAGGATCCTCTGGGTTCCTGTAAAGGAAATGACTCAGTGATACGAGTCTCGAGCTCATTCCTGGAGCCCTGCGATAGCCCACATGCGTATCAGGGGATCCTGATCCTCATTTCTGGACAGAAGTTTCCTTTTGTTTTAAAAAAGTAAATAAACTTGCCCATAAACCTGTTACAATAAAGTTTTCTGTGCCAAGAAAGAAAAAAAATGTCGGCCAAACACCAGGATTTTGGAAAACCATCACTCAAAAAAAAAAAAAAACAGTGGGTTTTTTTTTGAGTGAGGTTTTTGCTCCACATTTTGTGCCAGAACTAAAAATATATATATACATATAATTAAAGTTATTACTAGTTGCCAACTCAATTAGGGAGTTGCATAAATGCCAATCAAAAAATCAGACTATGTGGTTTCCCTGGTTGCTGCAGCTCTGTCAGCAGCTCACAAAAACTGTTTTGTACACAGTATTTTTTTGTATGTTCTACATTTTTCTTCCCGCCTGGTATTGCACAGTACGTTAAGTCTCAGCATGTTTAAACTCAAAGCCTTTCAGCTGAATAAGAGGAACGCTTTTGCTGCAACCATGAGTGCAGCAACTCAAAATTACAGAAATGGAAAGAGACAGAGACACTAGTTTACAGCTAGAATTAGAAACTGCAGCTGAGTGATTCTTTAATCAGCACCGGCTTCAGTTGTACTGAAACTTCAGACTTGACTTGGGATGCATTCACACCAGTCCAGTTTAATCTGCTTAAATAAAACTGTTTGTTTGTCTGGAAAGTTTGGTTTGTTTGGGTTTGAAGTGCGAATGCTAACCGAGCTCTGATGCAGAACAAGAAAATCAAACCTAAAATCCGCCTAAAAATAATAAGTTCTGGTTCAGTTGAAGTGAACTCTGGTGAAGCTTGAATGCATGTGAATGCAAAGCAGACTGGAGGCCGCTTCAAAAGCAGGAAGCAGACTACAATGCAGGGCATTGTGGGTAAGTACAACCAAAACAAACACGCAATGCTAATATTAGCGGGAGAAATGACTCCTGGTGTTTTAGTAAAGACACAAAAGAAAACCGCTAAAATCTGATGCCACTCCATTTTTGTTTACAGAAGTTGTACTCAGTGTCTTCTTGAGAGATTTTTGTGTCGTTCCCTTCAGTAGCTCTTGGTGCAGCGCCCCCACAGGTGGGGAGGGGAATAGGTTTTCTAAAGACTTCAGTTGGTTTGACACACTGTAGTATGAAAATGAACCACAGCAGCTGAAAACACAACAAATGTTACAATTTTTGTCCCAAATTAATGAGAGTCTACCGAACTTTCAGGTGTGAAAACACCCTTAAACTTCGACTTTGTCCTTTGAATTCAAATGAACTGATGTCTGCTGAACTACAACGCTCCTAAAAGTGGCTATAAATGTTGAAGCATTGTTGTTATGACACGCTGAAGGGGGCCTGTCAGAAACAGTAGGAGCTTCTTAAAGAGACAGAGACCAATTTCAAGGCGTCAGAAACAACTATGATGTGAAGTCAAATTTCTTTGAAGTTATTTTTGATGTCTGCAGCATTTTCACAACAACTGCAGGTGACATGCTTACTTGATTGTGCAATAAATCATACAATACCCATCCTTTAAGTTGAATGCAAACCACGGAGAGATAATTTCAGTCATTAGAGACTAAAGCAGGATTTGATATTCGACTTTCACCTGGAAGAAGTGACTGGTTGTGAACATCTGTGCCATGCCAGATCCAAACAGAGCCCGAGAAAAAACGTCACCTCGAGCAGAGAGGCTTTAAAGACGAGAAAGGAATTTAATCTCTCCTCCTGAGAGCGTTGTACTTTTCCACTCCGACTCTAAATGAATGGGGCTTGTTTATACTGCCTGACAAACTATTTTGGTACAAAAATGAAGCTTTTTATGGGATCTAAGATATCAGACATAGCAGAACTTAGTTATGTCTCCAGAGATGGCAGTTTAGAAATGTCTTCAATGACCACATTCCACTTCTCCTTTGGTTGCATTTTTTGTTAGTTTCTTTCTGACGTTTCATTACAAATCCTTCTCCCACGTTCACGTCTAACTTGACCAGACTTTCCTTTTTATTTGGCTAAGCAGAGACGGCGGCCATGAAAAGCAGTGACAAAGCTTAAAACCGAGCAGAAGAGTCACAAACTGACCTGTGAATCTTGCCTTCACAGGAACAGCATCACTGAACTGTGGGTTTCTGCTGCTTCCTGTCTGTTAAACCACAGTCAGAACAAAATTTCTTTCTCTGTGTAACAACGGAAAGTTCTCAACTCCCCCTCCTTCCTTCTCAAACAACAAACCACCACTCTGATAGGTTCAAGCCTACCAGACATATAGCATTTCCTACATGAATCATATAGCTGCTAGATTTATCTGCAGCGGTGACGTAGAACATGCAAATGGTGGCGCTTTCTTAAAAATAAATCAAAGGGTGTTTCGCTAAAAGTCACTACATTTGGGTGTAAAATAGCAAAACTTTGATCCGATTAGCAAGAAATGTTGGATTTTAACCTTTTGACAGGAACGTATTCAAAAAGACCTCAACGTTTTTAACTAAAAGATGACATCTGCCCACATGGATGACACTTTAGGTAGAAACTAACAGCGCAGCTAAACCCCAAACCATGTGTACACGCTCACATCCCTAACTTGGCTCTGAGTCAGTTTCATGCGAATTCTGAGAACGAACTATCAAGTTCCTGTCATCAGGGCTTTCTCGTATGTCAAAATGCGACATAGGTCAACCAACACACAAACACAGTGTGTGTGCAACTGCTGAAGCACTTCAAAGTCCTTCAAAAACTCTATAAATAAAACTTAAATTGTGGTTTTGAAATGTGTAAAAACCCAACCAATCCTTCAGTTAAAACCCAGGAAGTGTCATTGAATTTAGCCGTCGATATGTCCATGCTGTGGAAAACATCAGAGTCAAAACTGCCCCCACCAACCTATTTCTGTAATGTGGCAACAGGCCACATGTCACCGATAGGAAGAACCGCGAAAAGTTGTGAAAACGGGACAGGAAATTGCAGAAAAGTCCCAGAAAAGACCACTGTGGTGTTAAAACATCACAGCGTGATGCGCTGCTGCTGCTGCTGCTGTTTCTGATGTCCACACAGCTGCTGCACGTTTATCACAGGATCTGGATGTTTTTATTTAAGGATTGGAGTGAGGATTATCTGCATGAGTTAGCGCAGATAGACCTCTCTGTTTTCTGATTAACACTTAAGGAAACATCAGCAGAGGTGATGGTACATCCTTAAAGCTGAAGTAATCTGCTATGAGTGATGCAACATTAAATACAAAACAACAAGCCGCTGCAGGTTGGTTATGCAACATGGCTTGTTCACCATCGTCTATTTGATTGGCTCAAAACAACTTCTGGTTATCACAGGCTTCACTGTGGAACAAAAGGCAAAATATAGTATCAATAATGTGCAATATTACAGTTGCATTTTAAGTTGTCTATAAAAGCAGGTACGAAATGTTCCCTTCGCCGGGTTCATCTCGATACAAAGTCTGTGAGAAACATCCTGTGGCTGGCACCACATTGTGCCTGAAAATGTTGGGTACAACACATTGCAAAGATACAAAATGACAAAAGGAGCAAAATAAATTTCAAACACAATCCCCACAAAAAATAACCGTATTGCTCAGGTTAGGTGCTGCTTATTTTGCCATTTTGTACCTAAATGGTCCATTAAATTAGCCATTACCCACCTGAGGATCTTCTGAACCAACTTTAATTGTAATTTAAAATAAATTCTTTTCTGTATTTGGCTTTACTCTTTGGTGAAGATAAGCAGTTAATACAGTTGGTTTAATCATATTTTAGGATAATCAAAACTGAAAACACCTAAACGAAGTAAAACAAACAGATCTGCCATTATTTGGATATGTGGGAATAAAGTCGTCTTTTTTCTTTAAACAGACGTTAAATCAACATAAGGGACAAAATAGTAATACTTAAAAACACAAAGATATTACTCTTTACCCACATTTTTTCCCTAATCTCCATAAACATTAGCATATCTCTACCACAAATTTCAGATGTCAGTGAAAGCTGATTCAGATGGCTAAATGTGCCACTGAGTCTGCATCAATAATGCCTACATATTATATCCACTAATCTTTGGTGCTACTATTTCATACCTTGATTTAAAAAGCACTGACATTTTCAACCATTTTGTTTCAATTTACTTAAATCATACGTTGGTGTATTTTTCTTATGCTTTGTTATTTCCATGAATTGGACATAAATGATCCATAAAAATTATAAAAACTTATTTGTAACAAAACTCAGCTGTGTAATATCAAACAAAAACTTTGCATTACACGCCATTCCTGAATATTTTTCCTCTAATCCCACATTTAATCCCACATCTGAACCACCTCACTCTTGGAAATAAAACGATTATAACTCAAACCAAAATGACTGGAAGTGACCTTCAGCTGGTTAAAATGGTTACTGGGAATCGACATGTCTTTGCAGAAGACGAAGAAACAAAATATCTCCAAGCCAATCAGTAGGAAAAAGAAAATAAAAGACTTAGTTTTGTATCAGAAAATCCAAAACAACCAGAATTTAAAAGGTATTACTCCAAACATGACAGCATTGCTTCAGCTCAATTACAGTCTTTTCTTTTTGCGTTATTCATCTCAAAAAGTATCATCTTTGATAGCATCTACATGGCTAGTCACTCCATTTTTACTAGTGAATAAAAAACATGCAAGTCAGTGCATGAACGCTGGTTGCTTCTTACTGCCCAGCTTAGACTCTCTTCCCTCTGCTGGTGTTTGGCTGTCGAGTGGCAACTACCTGAGGCTTAAAGAGTCGGGAAATTCTCATTTTCCCTTAGAAAACTTGGCCAAATATCTAATTAAAGATAAAAACAGACTAAAGCATGATTTTTTTGTTTCAGTCTCAAGCACATTAGATTAGATTGGTGACAGCTGGAGCTCGAAGTGTTTACATTCATACCAACATGTTACAGCACAGGGCCCAGTGCTGGGAAGAGAGGACACAATACCCAGAAAAATACCTGCAGAACGCTCCAAACCTGAACAGAAGAGGTGAAAAAGGCGACATCCCTCTTTTACTTCAAAATGTGAAGATCAACTACAACACAACAGCTTGTTACCTTCAAGGGACAGAAATCGATTTGTAGTTTGTCTACAGTTTGAACTTTGCCATAATAATTTCCGTACGATGATGTGTTTTTAGTACACTTTGAGGTATGTGCTCAGATACAGCGCAGGAGTCTCAGTGCTCCAAGTCAGAGTCGAGGCTGGATAGGGGACCCGGCTGCGCATACCAAACAGGTCTGGACACACGCAGGCGCATGTGTCCACCCACCGTCAGGTATGCAGAAATATCTAACAGGGAACACACCTTGGGATGGAGCAGGCAGGGAAACAATAATGATTTCTGTTTTATGCGTCAAGCTTTTCCGACAACAGCAGCCTGGCATTCTGGAAACGACTGTTTGCTGTTCTTCCCCACAGGCATGAAGGAGGTATATTGGGCTGCAACAATATTTATATATCTGGAAGTCAGATCACATTTGGGTTGCAAGTTGTAAGAACCTGAGAAATTTGCCAATTAATGAGCAATACAAAGTATTGGCAATACAAGGCAACAACAATGTATCTCAGAATTCAAACAGTAGAAGTAAAGTAATGCAGAAGTACAGGTTGCATTTATTTCAGCTACTTTCACAGACATGTTTTTAAATTAAATGTTGATGAGAAACCCTTTGATTTCCCAAGTGGAAATTATTGTTTTAGGTTTTTTACTTCATAGTTGTGTTAAATGTTTTCTAAATCTGCCAGTTAATGCATAAACTAACAAAACAACTAGCTAAATAAACTAAAATGGCCACTTATTTCTTTTGCAAGTATCACACAAAGTATGATATACATGTTACCAAGAGGAAAATATTCAGCTTATCTTTTACTTTGAGATTACATCTCATGTTAAAGCTAAACTAACACAGATTACCTTTTCTCCAAATGTGTATCCTAACATAAAAAATGTTTTAAACATAAAGTAGCTCAGTACAAAACTGTCTTTCTTAATATTAGAGAAAATTTGATTTAAAGAGCTTTTTTTCTGGCAAATACCATATGCTAAAACGAAGCTAACAAAGTATTAGCATGAACGATAGTATAAAACTATAAAACTGACAGTTGTCTAGTCCAAGATTTACAAAATGTACACTAAAAATGTATTTTAAAAATACCTCTTTAAAATACAAAAGAGGTATTTTGTTTTTTAAGTAGGCTTAAAGAAAAACCAAGCTAGCTAGCTAGCTAGCATGAGCAAACAGAAAGGGCAAAAAGAAAGTAAATAAGAAGTTAAACGTCTTAAGATTAAAATTACTTGCTCACAATTCCCCTCAAAGCAAGTAAAACATTATTTATTTGATGTATTTAGTAATATTGATGCTAAAACCAAGCTAACTCTCATGCTAATGGTAGTAAGAGGGTTACAGACACTGTTTGAGACATTAGAAATTTATACTGCTGTATTTGCAACTATTAGATAATGCAGAGACCTGTAAGCAAAACAAATAGTACACAACAGTTTTAAAAATTTGTTGTTTCAATATCACTAATATGTTCTGTCTTTTAATAAAAGTGTCAGAGTGAATGAAAATATATCGTTATATGGATTATAAAGCAATATCACCCCTCTCCCACCTGTTGCTGCACACTGATTGTTGGGAGAATATTTTATTTTGGCTTTTTAGATATATTTTCAGTCCTGTAAGACATTGACAGTTGCATGTCTGCATTTATGTATCATAATAACAATGGACATAAAACAGCAAAATAATATCTATTTTTTACCTATATAGCCACATAATGTTATCATTTTTTGTTTTACTTTACTTGCGTAAACACTGTAAAATGCATTTTTACTGAATGTTATCAGACACTCAGTATCTCACTCTGGCCAGGACTAGTTGAAAAGTTAAAAACAGCAGTTTACACCTTCTGCAGAGCTGTTCTTAAAACTTCTGCAGCTCATGTTTTGGTTTAAGAAATTATAATAACTTAATCAGCTCTTCCCGTCTGATCACTGGTGAAGCCCTAGATAGGCCCACTCGCTCTGAGACAGCCCAGCTCCCCTCCAAGACTTGAGTCTTATCTGATTTCACACAATTGGATACTGGGTCAGAGTGGTGTAAGGTGTCACTCTCCAACATTTCTATCTAATCTTGAAGCCAGTAAATGTGGCCGGTTCCAGGATCTGAGCACAGAAGTGCGGAGTCACTGCATTTTGAGATGCATATTTTAAACACTAGCAGAGGAAAAACTCGCACAGCGATGTGACTCAAACTAAGTGACCGTGAGGGTTGCATTCTTTATGTATTACAATGTTGATTCTAATTCAAGCACTCGAGCCTGATTTAAAGCTGCAGTAGGTAACTTTTATGAAACTGTATTTTTTACATATTTGATAAAACTGTCACTGTATCATAACAGTTTGGAATAAGACAGATAATCTGTGAAAAAATGTGATCCTCTGCCTTCTCCCAGTGCCAACTAGAAACAACCAATCAGAGCCCAGAGACGGGTCTTGGCGCTGTCAATCACAATCTGGAGTAGCGCTGCAGCTAGCATAGCCTGTTGTGAATGCTAGGCTAGTTAGCATGGCCAAACATTACAGTGGATAAACAGTTTTCCTGCACTGTTAATTTAAAAACAATTCAAACCCGAGATAAAATGTCGCACTAGATGTTGTTGAAACATTAAAACATAATGTAACTTTAATAAAAAAATTTTTTTTACATATTTGTTGAAACTGTCGCTACATCGAGACAGTTTGGTATGAGACATTGATTGATTGATAGCGCTAAGACCCTCCTCTGGGCTCTGATTGGTTGTTTTTGGTCGGGAGCGGTGCATTTCTTCACATGGCAGTAGAAATTCAGGGAAGAAATGGAGGAGATGAATTTTTTCACAGATTATCTGCTTCCTAACAAACTGTCACAGCATTCTTTGTAAAAGTTACATACTGCAGCTTTAAATATTTTCTACAACTTGGTCTGTATGCCAACAAATTTAATCCCGCACACATCATACAATGGTTTATATTACTCATATGGAGAAGTGTTTGAGACAGAGCAGGAAGCAGAAGGACAGTCTGCCTGGGTAGGTCAATATTTGAGAGAGCTTTATGAAATATACTTGTTTATGATCGTCAGCCGATGAGGAAGGTGCAGCGTGGGTGCAGGAGATGAGGACAATAAACTACCTGTTTAGACACAGAAGTGCTGAGCGGGGTTCATATAGCAAAATATTTACACTGCAGTATTGTTCCACCATATTAAGGATGTACAATAATTACACGAGAAGCAGAGGCAAAAGATAAGAACATGAGTTCAACCAAACGTGTCGTTTTTCAGGAAGATGGACGCAAGTAAGGAATCAGTTTATCCTCTGGTGCTACTTTGAATAAAGAGGCCCGACAGTCGGTCTCCAGAAGGGCCGGGGTTGTGTTATCCTGATGAGAATCACAATGCAAAAACGCAAAGGTAAACAAGGAGTGGCTGTTGCTTGGGAACACACAGAGGGAGAGGGCTGTAAAGCAGGTCCTGCAGTACGGCAAAGAGAGAGCAGGTGGGCCTCAAACTGCTTCTACCAGTACAGGAAATCCCAGTTAGCAACTGGACTCACAAAAACTAATTAGTAAAATTTTCAGGTAAGTGTGGGTCAATTGGCGGTGTCAAGGTGTACCGCTGAAGGTTTCTGCTCTACAAATTAAAGTCCTTTCAATGAGGTACCAGAGAAAGCATAGGAATGATTGCCGTTTTCTCCCCTTTTGTTGCTGCTGAAAGAAAACAAGTCTTTTTTTTCCAAAAACGGCCGGAACAAAAAGCCGAAAAACCTATCACAATGCAAGTGTTTCAAATCCGTCAATATCAGTAATTATTGATTTGTTGTTTTTGTTTTAAATATCTTAAATACTACCAAACTGGTGGCGTGATCTTTTCTGTTTTATCAAGATTTTTCACTACGCAATGTTGCATTTTTATTTTTAAGCAGTTAAAGGAAAACCTTAAACTGCTGCTGCGGAAGTTACTTCACAGGGTGTTGCTAGGTAACCAAAGAGTGAGTGAGTTGCTAGGTAACCACAGAGTGAGTGAGTTGCTCGGTAACCACAGAGTGAGTGAGTTAGTTAATTCCACCAACTTTGATTAGCTCACTGTGAGACGTTGAGCAGATAAAGCCTTTCCTCTAAAGCCTACATCTCCCAGAATGCTGTGCGGTTCTAAATCAGAGTTCAGTCAATATTGTATATATTGAATATTCTATCAGATGTATTATTTATTTATATTGATCATGTGTTCATCACAATATATACTGCTATTGATTTATTGTCCAGCTTTACTTTCAAATAAAAAAAAAAGACAATATTGTTGGTCATGGAAAACAGTCAGTCATCGCTTGGAAAGAAAAGATGATGCTGTTTAAAAGCCACACGGTGTTTAAGCTAATGTCACGCTATAAAAAGCACACCATGCTAAATGCTTCTACCAAATTTGGTTCATCTACAATTTTTTTTAGCCTGTGTGAAAGCCAACATAGCAACAACTATAAAAACTGTGTTATTTTAGAAACTTCACAAAAATAAGTAAATTGTTAATAGCATGAAACTTTATTTCTACTGCCCCATAATAAGTCAGAAGCTAAAAAAAGAAAAGAAAGCTATTCTACTTTACAACATCACAACTTATCCTTTCTCAGAAAAATGTGAAAGAAAACATCATCAGTTCTGCAGAATGTAACTGGAAATAAAACGCAGGACAGTTTGCAGCATGTACAATTTATATGTCGCATTGTTTTTATGTGCATTTTCCTGAAGATATGACGACTGCATGCAAAGGGCACTTACCTAAAATGCAGCGTAAAAGCTCTGACACCAAGGCTGTGCATGAAAGTTTATAGACAAATACTCATGCAGGAGTTATTTAAAGCCATGGCGTTCATGCATTCACATCAAAAAGAAAAACTGTCCTCTTTAAATATTACTGCAGAGAAACTTCAAACTAAATAAAACATTTACAAGTCACCCACATCGTTATAGTTTTAGAAGAAAGTTTTATTAAAAAATGTGTAGTTAAAGTTGAGCGTAAAGATAAACATTTAATTGATAAATACACAGTTTGGTTTTCCATACGAGAATCTGCTGCTGATGCTTGCAGACAGTCATCACTGCAGCTGGATGTCTGGGGCAAGAATGTCTGGAAAACATGTGGGAAATCAATTTCCCTCTGTGCTTAGATCAAAACAGATCGTTCTGTACCACACATTGTTTAAATCAGCACAAGATAAAGCCTATTTCAGTCCTAATAAGTCAGTTTTATGTTCACACACATCTCGCACAGGGGAGTGGATTTCTGCATGACGTTACCTCATGCAGGGTGGAACCACATGATTGGAAAGAACAACACTGCACCATGGATGTGTTTTCAGGCCACTTCAGAAAACCAAGCATAAAGGCATAAACACATCATATTTCTACAACCAGTGCAGTTGCAAATGACTCGCTTGAAGACAGAGTTGAACGGAGATCTGTAATGGAAATTTTTATGATGCTCTGCATGTTGCTTTTATCTGGGATGAAATAAACCTGCATCTCAAAGCTGCCTTCACCCACGCAAATGCTCCAAACAAATCATAGCAGATAAACATATACGACCTCCAAGTTGATGACATAAGGTATAAAATTATAAAGGTATGGAAAACTGTCTGTTTTATGGTTTTTACTGTCTGGTTTGCACCTCAACGAAGAAGAAAACTGTTTTTATTTTTCAACCTAGCGTCTGACAGGATCCTTCACTTGGCTGAAATATTATTCAAAGTAAATGCCTTTGATTAAGACTAAGATTATACAATACCTAATTTAACGTTTCACATAACTGTACCTAAATACCTTAGATTACTATCAGGGTTAGGATTGCAGCCATGTTGAGAGACTTTGCTCTCACAGAAGCATTACATAACCACAACACGTCATAAAAAGGTGTGTCACAATGCCCCATATATCTCATTTATGGGCATTTTGACCCTCTTTCTTTTCATCTATAATCACAAAACCATTCCCTGTCTGATGTACTCTGCCTATGAGATGAAAAAAAAAACAAGTGGAGCAAACAAGCTTAATTGTTAGTTATTGATGGCTTTATATTAATGTTTTAAGCTTTATCTAAACATCTTCACTATAGCAAAAGTGAAAATCTGAGACAGATAAAGAAAGAAGTTAATGATCTGTACTAGAATAAGGTCAGTACACTCTAGGAGTAAAGAAAGGAGTCTGCTTTTATTACACTACAAATAGAGATGTGGCCGTCCAATCTAGTATAAATATCATACTTGATGAGGTAATTCCTGGAGTGGATAGATCTACGTCACATAGATCTGTAACCTTTAAATTACAGTTCTCTGTTTAATACAGAGAATACTCCACTGCTTAACGATATTTTAGAGTTAAAAATTAGGTAATAATAAATGTTGATGTGTTTTGGGAAAATGTTTTAGGAGAACTGCAAGTTGTCACAATAACAACTCCAAGAGTTCAACAGAGAAGCCAAAAAAGCAACAGCTGGAACACAAAACCTTATTTTATTTATTTCTTTACTTTTAACATCCATCTGTCAAGAAGCACACATGATTTGGAAATGCAGCAGCCTGTTGGAAGTTCCTCACATAAGATATGGGGCATTTACAACCTAAAAGTTCAACATAGAGGCTGCTATAACAGCTAGCAACGCTAACCGCGCTAGCTATGCTAATCGCTAAACGCTTTTAAAACCGGTTATAAGCATCGACATCATACATTGTCCTTCTTTTATTGACAATTAGGATTTTAATCAAATTAGACTGAGGTTTTTGTCAGACCTTTTATCAACAACACAGTTAGGTTTTGCGAATAGATAAGTAAGGAGGGAGGGAGCTAGCTAAAAAGTTGTTGGCTTGCTTTCTGTTGTGGAGTCTATTGCGCTCCACACATCCCTCCATTTTAGCACCAACTTTATTGATTCAACAGCTTTGAAGCATAAAGTTAAAACAGACACAAAACCATGGTTATGGTATTTTGAGTTACCTTATCATTGTAACTGAAGGTATAAATTCCACAATAAATAAATTTCCTAGTAAAAATGTCAGGGATTTATTGACCTCTAACTCAATTAAGAATATGGAAAATCTGTAACAGGATAAATCTCAGCCTTCCATCCCCATTCAGTTCAGATTTATCAAAGTGAAGGAGAAAAATAGACTATTAAATAACAGCCATTAAATTCTGAAGGGAAAAATCTAAGAGGTGAATCATGGATTAAAATCTAAATACTCTGCATATCTCAGGTCTGTCTTGGTAAAAACATTCTTCAGATTTGATGATCACAGCTGTGTATTACTGAGAAAAGGTCGGCCAGTCCCAGCATGTTCCAAGTATGAGAGGGTTGCAACACGGAGACACCATTGCTCAATCAGTTTAATTTTATTTATCAAGGGAGGGCTTCTCTCTGTACCTACTGCTCAAATGCACAACTGGATACAGAATGCGTCTTGCTCAGAGGCACAGTAGCTGCTAAAGCAGAAGAGAAAGTTAAACATTAACTTTCCCCACCCAGATTTCTTCTCTTTTTTTTGACAGGAATTAAACTTCCCATTACACGTTCTCCGACCGTTAAGCCAAAATCCATTTCAGGGAGAGATAATAGCTTCTAAAGAGACATGCAAAATAGACTTACACTTTCTCATGTTAATATTTTCCATCTACGTTGACCAAAAATAAGGTACTCTAGGGAAATAAAACAGAGTTTCACTATGAGTCTGATGTTTTCCTGCAGCTGCCTCAATTATGGGCCAGATGTCCTGGAACTACAGGTCACCTGACTGCAAGTAAGAGAATTTCAAAACTTGTTAAACTGGCCATAAACAACCCATTATGGCCGTACAGACCATAATAGGTGGAAATGATTTATTGTGGTAGTTTTATTTAGCTGATCATCCTAAGGCCAAAGGCATGAAAACTTCTCACCTCCAACTCAATATTCTAAATTAATGGATGTTAGAATGACACTTAACACCAACCTACCATTTAGACAGAACCGTGAAAAAGCCCTACATGTCAACAGATATTGAGTTGGGTGGCGGTTAATAATATCAGCGGTTTCTAGACGTTGTGGGAAAATACTCTGACAGATTGTTCCTACTCCTTTTAACAAGTTCTCAGTAAAAGTTACCTGATTTTCTAAGAATCTGTAGACTACCCAGAATAAAAGCAGAGCTGCCCCTCCCCTACCTGTTGCTGCACACACCTACTCACTTTCAATAAAGATAAATTCACAGTTCAAGATGTAGCTTTAAAAGAGCATCATCAGCTACCATTATTTTGAAACTCAAAATAAAATAGCCTAATGTTCTCTGAAATACAGTTTCTACAGATCTGTAAAATCTCCTCATGACATTATTTCTGATGTCGCAGAACTAGACAGCCCAGATCCATTTCATACCTTAAAGGGATTATGAGGGATGATGAGTTTCTGTTAAAATCCAAGTGGTTACCTGCAGTAGATAATTATCTTCATTTAGTATAAATCCAGACTAACGGATGCCAGAACCTAATAGCTTGTACAAGCAGGTGAACTTCTACAGTCTTAAAACAGCCTTAAACCTTCACACAGTCGTTGCTGCAGGATTGGGGCATTTATTTATATTTTCACAGAGAAGCCAGTGATTATTTACACAGGAAACAGAGGTTGGAGTCGGTGTGCCACCAATGGTCTTCCTGTAAGATTCTTTGATGAAAAAGTAAGGAAGTGGAAAAGTCAATAATATAACATTCACTTAAATCCATCATTTTTACATTACCTTACTTTAATTTTAGATAGTTACTCTAAAACGGTGTTTCCCAAGCCTGGTTCTCAAGGCACACTGACCTGCATGTTTCACAGAGGATGCTCATTGGTGCTGCACAACCCAATACTTCAATTTCTATGTAATGGTTTCCATATAAATAATGTCTAAATGGAAAAATTACAATGTGTTAAACTGTTCTGAAAATAGCATTTATAATGTAGAAGTAGAAGTTTTGAGAGTCCAACCAACATTTATTTATACTAAATGAAAACACCAAGCGCGTTATCTGCTACAGGTGAGATACTGACTGCTTACAAGCTTCTAACAGAACCTCAGTTTAAAAACCCTCGTTTACACATTTCTTACAGGTTGGATGTATAGTCTGCATGCATTTATCACAGCTGTCGTTTGTCCTAGCTGAACACAAACACTGTTTATTCTTTTCAGAATTTCTGCCTGGAACATGAAACACAACAATCCCTCCATTTTTACATATTTCAAAACTCTGAAGCTGTAGTAACGCAGCAAAACCCGCCTCCTCTGGTCCTCATGACGGACCTCCTCTTGCTACATCCCGGTCCGTTTGCCCAAGCCCTGATGATCTAATTACAGCCTAAGACTTGTTGACTTTGTTTATAAAGAAGAGTCAACCTAAAACTGCCATCCTGTCCCCTGCCCCACTTCTTTATCAGCCCCTAAATGAGATTCACACAGTGTCGCAAAACAGCAGCTAGTCTGAGGTCATACTGTGAGGCACGAAGGCCTCATTTACAATACAAATCAGGGTGGGAAAAGAGGAGAAATTTAGGACAAATGCAAAGTCAGACCAGGTCAACAACAGAGTCATTCACAAACAAATGCTAAAGGGTGTGAGAATAAATATGCAGAAAAAAATTACTTTCTCTCTTTCCCAGTTGAAAAAGCCCTGAGCTGCAGATAAAGAAATACAGCTCCGGAAAAAATTAAGAGACCACTTCACTGAAAACCTCCTGGTTATTCCACCAAATACTGATTTCTGAACTCTTCCCGAGTTAAAACATTAGTCTCGCTGTTTCTAAATGAACATTAACTTGTTTTCTTTTTTGTTATTTTGGCCATTTCTCATTTTCTGCAAATAAATACAAAATTTTTGCTGTTGTTGACATGTTGTCAGCAGTTCATAAAATAAAAGAACAATGTTCATTTTACTCAAACATAAACCTATAAAAAGTAAATCAGAGAAACTGATCATTTTAAGTGGTGTCTCATATTTTTCCAGAGCTGTATTTCAGCTAACGTTTTTATGAAAATGATGATTAATAATAATAAAATCCTTTCCGTAATTCAGTTTTTTTCAATTTGCTTAACCAAAGTTGAGCAGCTTCATCTCCAACTGAACTGGGTGTGAACGCATCTCAGGCTGCAAGCGTGTTTATGCTGCAGTACTCCAGCATGCACACTGTGTTTTTTGTGGTCCCCAAAGTGCAGACTGGGTTTCTGGTGAAACAGGAAGCAAGCTTTTATCTCTGCTGCTCGGAGCAACTTTTAGAAACAGCTTCTCAAAAAAGTTAAGCAGAATCATTTGGTTCAAAGGAGGGTAAATATATAAAAAAACACAGATTAGGAGGAGGTCATCTTTACATACAGAAAAGAGGAAGCAAACAACTAAAGCTTAAACATCCTTCCACGTTACAAGAAGAGCAACATTCTGTTCTGGTGAACTTAAGATTTGATGCATGAAGCAGAGCATGACTGACTTTATACAGAAAGAACCGCTGGAGGCGAAAACCGCCACACAAACCCGCTTTTCTGACGTTCACCTACAGGACAGCGGACGCCAGCGACAGATTAAAATCAATTTGGTCAGTAATTACTGATTAACACACCCTGAAAAATAGATGTGGGTTTGGTCCAGGGGCTTGCAAAACTCTGTTCCCGCCCTTGCTTCAACACCCCTTATAAGGCAACAATTTGTAAAAGAAATGAAAGACAAGCACATCAGTTAAAGATCGCTGCGAGCGTTTCTGAAAACAACGTGCAAAAACAAAAAAAAATCAAGTTTGAAACCCTTTTTATAAGATAACGTTCAAAAACACAGTTTCTATAAAGCAGCTTAGGTTTAATGTAAACCACGTTGATCATAAAACAGTGAAATTTGTTTCACTTTTTCCATGATTAAGATGTGAAGCAGAAGTAAGCGTGGAAAAAATGAGAGGTTCTTCAGTTGAACTGGAATAACTTGTTAAAGCTCCCGAGAGACCTTTGACAGGACAAGGTGTGTACCTGAAAAATGTCATAAAGTCAGGTGTCAAATTAACTTATTTTCTGTTTTCAATGGGACTGTTACCAAATGTACACCCAATTTGAACCCAAATATGACAATCAAAGGTTAAATTTATAAAAATGTTCATCAATTTCTGAAGATTGGCTTCAAACATCACAACCAAAACGGCTTCAACTATCAAACTAAGCGAGAAGTTTACATGAGAGTTGTTCACAACTGACCTCAAAGACACTGGATTCGGATGACAGGATCCATTATAGCGATCGAACAAGAGTCGATCGCACCGACCATTGGAAAAAAAAAGACAACAAGAAGGTGAAACTGGGAATAATCCAAGACGTATTCAGATGAGGGGGAAAGGTGCCTGAAGCCGTGAAGTGGCCAGATCCACACCTCTTCCTCTCACTGACAAAACAAAAAAAAATTACACAGGAGGGGGGAAAAACACGACAATGCAATGGCTGCTGTTTGAAACAGGAAAAAAAGCAGAAGTGTAGTGAAGCAACTTGTCCTCTCCCTATGAGTCACGCAGCGCGGTCGCCATTGGTAGAGACGGCCTGAGGCGCAGGGCCTTCACCTGGCCAATCAGCGAGGAGCATGCAAATGGTTTCAGGTGAGTTGTGCTTGGCGGCGGGGATTGGATGAGGGCTGAGAGGGGGAGGGAAGAGCAGAAACGACCAACATGGAGGCCACACCTAGAACGGGCTGAAAGACGATCAACGGGTTCCTCCAGCAGAGGCAGAGGAGTGCTGGAGGTGTAAGTAAACAATCAGACAGGTATGCCTTCACTTTAGACTTTGACCAAACAATAAGGGCCAAGCAGGTGATTAAAATCGTCACGAGAGAGAAGCATGCTCTGTCCCTTTAGAGAAGCATGCTCTCTCCCTTTAAAATATGGAAAGGGCATTCTGAGCATTTAAATTAATCAGTTTGGTGATGTAGTTTTATTATGCACCATTTTCCAAAATATATTTTCTACGAACACTGGGGCAGCTCATTGTCAAGGTTATTGAAGTTAACTAAAACTAAATAACAAAAACTGAACATATTTTTATCAAAGCTGCAGTGTGTAGAGTGTATGACAATATATTTTTGTACATATTTGTTGAAACTCTTTCTATGTCAAGACAGTTTGGTATGAGACAGATAATCTATGAAAAAACTGATCTCCCAGTGCTAGAAACAACCAATCAGAGCGAGGAGGCGGGTCTTAGCGCTGTCAATCACAATCTAATGTGACGCTGCTCATCTCCTCTTTCCCTCACCCCACTTTCTTTCTGCTACATTACAGCTAGCCTAGCATGTTGTGAATACTAAGGCTAGTTAGAGGAGATCTTTTCACACATTATCCGTCTCATGTTATAATATTAGGAAATAGTGACAGTTTTAACAAATATGTAAAAAATTTCTCTCAGTTACTTATTGCAGCTTTAACTGCTGAGTTTCCCCCAGTGTATTATAAGCCTGGCAGCCGGCCATGCTTTACTAGCTCCCCGCCTGGCTAAGCGTTCTAATTATTATTAGAAAAATAATTTAAAAAGTAAATTAAAATTTTTTTAAATTGCCAATTTTTATATTTTTTACGCTGGATTACAAGCGTCTCTGTCGCTCTGAGCATTTCACTAGCAGAGCAGATCTATTCCTAAAGGACAGGTTTATAATATTTAGGTTTATAGTTTATGCATTTAAAGCCGGGTTCTCTGTCAGATCAGCGAGCTGGATGTCGTTTGGACTGCCAGTACCGATCAGCTGCTTCCAGGGTCCTACAGACCAAAAGACCTGATAGCTCTCCATCTTCAGCTTGACAGCAACCATTCTGTCTGGTGCCCACCAGCTGATTCCAGGGTTGCTCCTAAATCAGGTACTGACAACCCTGTGTACAGCTTACAGTCTGTGTAGATGCCATACTGGGCCAGATAGTGCGACATGTAAAACAAAAGGACTCCTAGCTTGTCCTCAGGGATGCTTTACATCCCTGATCTTCAGAGTAGGGCTGTTGTAAATTAATATCTTAGTAATCAAGTCATCTATCGATTATTCTTACCATTAATCTAGTATTCGGATAAAAAAATTATCAAATAAAATATTGATAAATCTGGCACAATACCAGTGTTACTATCGGATATCAATATCGGTCCAATTTTTCATTTTTGAGCTTCCCTAACAGTTACTTTGGTGTAGTTTATAAAATTAACCTGTAACAATAATAGCTCACTTTCTAAGTTAACCTGAAGAAAATTCATACAAAGATCTGAAATTACATTCAATTTAATATTAAAGAGGAAAGCTCACAAATACACTTATAAAAAATGCCTATACTCCAGCTTTTAGTGCATGTATTCATCTTCAGCCAGTTAAATAGATGAGTTCTCACCTTGCCCAATACCTGTCCAGCTGTGGGTTTGAGAATACGGGAAATGTTGTTTGGAGTGGTGGTGTGGGGATATTTACACACCTTCCTTAGTCACACTCGGAAACTCATCTACCAGCCATGTACCGCCACAATACGCTCCGCCACCCGTTTGTTCACACCGGGATGATATTAAATTTATTGTGCGGTTCTTCCGTAAAGCTACACCTATACTGTAACCATCAACTACTCCGCCGCCCGCCATGTTCAGTCTATCTGCTCACCTGTATAAATACTCCTGCAGCGCTTCCAACCAGCAGCTCCCGGAGGAGAAAGGCTGCCGTACTCCAGGCATCCCCCCAGTCATTTTAAGGATCCTTATTGGTCCCCCAAAAACGATAAAAACCCGGGCATCATCATCAATCAATAAAATCCCCACGGGCCGAACTTGAAAATTGGACGTTATGCCGCTAACACTTAGCTTTCGTCAACAACTCATAGGCGGAAGTGAGACCTCCGTGCAACGCAAATAATGTTCCGGCCGGAACACGGTGCGCTAAATAATAAAACATAAATTAACGAAGCTTAAAGGCAGGTAAATTTTCCTCAAGGACTTTTAATAATCGAGGTACTTGAATCACTCGAGGAATCGTTTCAGCCCTAAACCAAAGTATGAAAAAATTTAAACTACTACTACTACTACAACTTATAGGAACTAAACAAAAAGAAAAAAAGTAATACAAACTAGAAAACATACTAATTAAAACTAACTGATTTACCCAAAACTATTATAATCCTATTTTTATTCACACAGAAATATTAAAGTGTCCTAGAATGCTGTTTTTATTCCTCCAGACATGTAGGTGGCGCTAAATATGGATTATGAGGATACACAAAAATATTCCAGACAAGGTTAGGGGTAAAACAAAACAAAAACAAAAAATAGAATGGAGAACAAAAAAGATAATGTTTCATGTCATATACACCAAATTCTCTCTTTACTGTCTGAATATTTCAGAGGAAACTTAGACTCAGACATCAGGCATCATTTGGACAATTTGTTTTTGTGAATTTCTGCTCATCCTGTAGACCCAGTTGAACCCGTTGAAGCTGATTTCCGGGTCGCTCAGTGTGGTGATCTGCTGATGTAGCCCATCTGCTTCATGGCTTCATGTTGTGTATTCAGAGATGCTTTTCCAGATAAGTTACGAGCAAATACTTGTTATTTGAGCTCCTCGTCTTAACCAACTGCCTGTTCTCCTCTGACACCAACAAGGCTTTATTCCTACACATTTACTGGACTTTTCATCTCCTGTAAGCCAGAGAGATGATTGTGAATAAATAGAAATCCCAGTAGATCAGTGGTTTCTGACCAGCCTGACTGGAAACAACAATCATCTCACTTTTTAAAGCCACTTAAATCCTTTTTTCTTCCTCATTCTTATGTTCGATTCGAACATCTTCATGCCAGAATACTTGAATTGCCGCCATGTGATTGGCTGATTGATTGGTATTTACCTGCAGCTGAACCTCATAAAGTAGCAAGTGATTTTATATCTACTGAAAACTCTTATATTTTACATGTTTTCCTGAGTTTAAAGCATTTTGCTTTCAGGCAATAACATAAAACAAACTGTGAAAATATATAAAGAATATTTGACTGACAGAGGGAGAGCAAACTGTCTCTCTTCTTCACATTTACCAAAAAAATGTTGCATGTTTGATCTATAAAACATACAAAGTCCGTCACAGATGTGATCAGAAAGAAAGAAGAAAACTGCTTGTATAAAATTGTGTTAAAGTGAACATAGTAGCAGATAATGAAAATAATTTTTCATCAGAAGTGAACTTAAGCAAACAGGAAGTGGTGGTCTTGTGGTCAGTGTGTTGAGCGCTCTCTGTGTCTTCAAACGGCAAGAACAAACTATATTTAACAGAGCCAGAAGTGAAGTATTTATATAACGGCATTAAGCCTAATTTGGTAAAGTGGAGAAAGAACAGATGGCTCGACTTTTAAAGAGAGACTAACATATTAAACGCCTCAGCTCTCACTGCAGCCAACAATGATTTTAGTTATTGATTGTTCTGACGATTAATCGGATAAAAACATTGGAACATTTTGAAATTTTTTATTTAAGCCTTTTTTAAACAAAGTGAGAAATATATCAAAGCATAATTCCTTTTTTAAAAAGGTAAATACATATTTTATTGCCTTACTTTAGTGAACGCTTGATCATTTTGTAACAAAAAACATACTTCATGTGAAAAGCTCACATGAAGTATGTGAGCTTATTCCTACACATTTACTGGAGTTTTCATCTCCTGCACTGATGTTCTGCTTGACTTGACATCAGTGCAGCTAATCTCTTGATTATTTTTTGGATTAACCGATTAATAATTACATAGAAAAAGGTGATCAGTAGGAGATTTTATTTTATTTTTTATATAATTTGAACCAAGTGAAGCTAAAAGCCACTTGAGGAGTTAGAAGTATAACATATGTACAGAAAAACTTATTTTTTTTAAATCATGAATGCAAAATCTTTCTTTTTTTGTCCGGTTTGGCTTGATTGCAGCTATGATCTAAGTGTGTTGTTCTTTCAGTCAATAGCATCATCATATTTAATAAATACAGACAAATCTGTGAAGCAAAATGCCAGATCCTGATTATTTTTAAAAGCCATTTAGATAGTTACAGGCATATCAGTTTTAAGCAGTTTGAAAAGTATGGAGTCTGATTACTTTTCATTTTACATTATGATTAAATTTTCCAAGAGATTATTGGTCCATCTGTTCATCCATATATCTGTCCATTCATTCATTTATTCATCCATCCATTTCCATGTTTAAACCCCAAACACTGTTTTATATAAAATGTCCTCAGAACCAATTGAGGAACTTTGTTTTCATGCAGCAGTAATTATAATTGTAACAACTGTCGTAAGTAACTCATTTCCTACATTAATGAATGTTTTGATATGTTTATGGTATGTTATACCGATCTACCAGTTATACCAGAATCAGGTGAAAAATTAGAAACAAGCCAATATTTAAAACATTCACAGTAAAAAACACAACATTTTACCAAGTTTGTTGGTCTAAGTTTTAGTTTAAATGTCTTAGTACACTTGAAATAAGACAAAACTAACTTTCAAGTAACTTTTTGGTAAGATATAAGAGCTTGTTATAAGTCAATAATTCCCTAATATTGATTAAAGAAGCATTAGTTCCACTGGCAGAATATTTCACTAATATAATCGCCCATGTTATGAGTGAAATAATCTGCCAGTGGAACTAAAAATCCTAGATATCAAGAATATTTTTGGAAACTATGCAAACGCAGCAGAACATTATTAATATTTAATAGCCTCAGGGTCAGTAGTTTGCACACCCACTAAACCAAATCTGGAGTAAACTCCCATATTTTATGAAATCCATAAGAATTAAGGGTTACTTTTAAAAAAAACAACAGGAAAACAATTCTTTACCTGCCACCGATTTACAACCCTTCCAAGTTATCCTTTGTAATTCCCCCCCATTAGCACAGTATATCCCATCTCTGCTAAATGTTGGGGGTGAGAAAGGCAATAAAAGTGAAGATGTTCAAATTGCTTTTGCCTGGAGACATGTCAGTGGGATAAAATGAAACTCAACCTCTGTGTGAAATCACAAAAAGCCCTGTATCACACGCTGCATTTTTGTTCTACTTTGTTCTCTCTACGACAGCGTACCAACCAGAGCAGACAAAGAGCGAGCCTTGATGTGCGATCAGTGCGATCAGTGCAGAGACGTGTGAATGTGCAGACTACCTGAGAGGACACACCTCTCCTTTGGTGCAAAAGAAAGAAAACCAGCTCACATGTTACTCTAGCTGTGAATAGCAGAGGCCATCAGGAAACAGAAAACAAAACAGGAAAACACAGCATAACTTTATCAAAACAAATTATAGCCATCTGTGGGTGCCAAATTCAAATGAAAAGATTATTAAAATGAGTTTTTAATGAAGCACTTGGGCGTAGTAGTTTGTTCTTCAATGCCTTTTCTTTCAAATCAACCACAAACTTCAACATCAGTTATTGGAATTTTAAGTGACAGTTCAAGGTAAAGTAATGCATGAATTAAGAGGAAGCAGGGCCGGATTTAAGAGAACAAGGGCCCCAGGGCTGGAGTCAGTTTTGGTGCCCAAAACAACATAAAAGAAAAACAAAAAGAGAATTTTACTCTTGTAAATTACAGTAGATTAACAGGAAGATCTACACATTACAGCTAAACCGTCCCATGTGAGATGGTTGGTCACATTAATACTCATCATGATCATGACAATTATTTATCATAGTCATCATGATTATGACTAATAATCATGATGATTATTAAATACCAATAAAGTACACTGAAGTTTGTGGATGTAATGCGATAAAATCTGAAAACGTTTAAGGGATATGAACACTTTTGTAATGCATTTTAAATCAGTAACCCATGAGTGTTACTTAGTTTTTTTTTCTCTCAAATGTTTCAGAAGCTAAGTTAGGACTGGGCGATGACTCGATATTAAATTGATTAATCAAATTTTTGGTTGTTGAAGATTTAAACGAAAGAAAGAAAAAAAAAAAAAAAAAAAAATAAAATAAAATCGGATATGAAAATAAAAAAAAATTTATTTTTAACTCATACTGCCCTACGATGAGTAAGGGACAACATGACAATAAAAGCAATAATAAACTATTTATTACATGTTTTTTAGGCAACTGTAAAGCTGTTACACAGCAATTATAGCCCCACAAATACTTGAAAAACATTCCCATTTGTAATGTGCTTCTTTAGGACACCAGCCACATAAACAAGTGCGATTTGCATCTCTAAATTGTAATTTATTAGTATGTTATTGATGCTTTCATTGAACAAGAAGTGGAGAAAACTGTTTTGGCGAGTTTCAAACATCAATTAGAATTTATCATAGCAACAATAATCACGATAAATGATAAATGATACAATAAATGCCCGCTAAAGATTACTGTTATTTATTCTTAAAAGCATCCCTGAAATAAGCCTAAAATTCAATGCTTCCTTTTCCTTAGACTTGGCTCTGTTTCAGACAAACTTCTGAGCTACAAGCTGAAAGATAAATTTAATTCCCGAGCAGAGTGTTTTGGTAAACGCTACAGCTCTCAATAAGCTTTCAGATATCAGGAGAAGATCCTTCAGTCAGAGATACAGAGACGTTTAGAGGACATTCATGTATTTGTGCAGCTCAGAGGTCATACGATGCTCAAATCAGAGCTGTAAATATTTTTACCGAGGCAGTTAGATGTCTGCCAACGAGACAGAGGTGGATCATACAGGAGACCCCGAATGAGGTCAAAACCCGGGCAGCAGTGAGATATTTCACTTCACTTCGCTGATGGGGTAAAAATTACTGAGCGAGAAAACACTTCGATTCCAGATTATTGTAGAAGATTGAAGGTCAAGCGGCTATGCAGCATGCCAGCCGGTTGGGGTCACACTTTTTGTCGTAACAATCTAGTTGGTTCAGGAATCCGGCAGGTTGTGGTGTGATGTGGTTTATCATTCTCGGACAGTGACTGTGCTTCGTTTAGTGCTGACCTGAGATGATTCAGTGTGCTGATGGAACAGGACTGCAGATAGAGACACCCAACAAGGAGCTGTGTGTGTGGGAACCGCTGGAAAAAAGACAACATTCAGTATGCAGCAGAGTGTGAATCATTCATTATCACCTCTGAGCAGAGAGCAATGCAAAGATCACATGCCTGCAGCAGCGTTCGGCTTACCTGACGATGCTCACAGTAGTATGTGATATGAATAATGCACAAACATGCAAATCAATTCTACAAGATATAGAAACATTTTCACGTTAAAGAAAACTTTTTGCAATTTAGTGGGATTTTATGTCAGAGCTGCGACATTAGACAGTGGAAGTGTAAATGGTTTTTTAATATTTTTTATTGAAAAAAACGCAAAATATTACCAAATATTTTAGTTTAATTCTAGTGCATATATCTTAGTACACTTGAAATAAGACAAAATAATTTGCAAGTAACTTTTCAGAAAGATATAAAAGTAAATAATCTTTAAAATTGATAAAAACAAAAAAGTATTAGTTCCACAGACACATTATTTCAAGACATTTTTCCCATGTTAAAAGTTCCACTGGCTGTGTTACCTAGCAACGCCAGCCAAGCCTAGCCTGTCACCTAGCAACCCAGTTTTAATTCCACTGGGAGATTATTTCACTAAAAACATGGGAAAAATGATCCTGTTATAAGTGAACAACTTGCCAGTGAACCTAGTATTTTTTCATCAATATTGATAAATTATTGATATAAAGCAAGCTCTTATATCTTCATGAAAAGGTACTTGTAAGTCAGTTTTGTTTTATTTCAAGTTTACTCATATATTTGCACTAGAAACTAGATCAAAAATACTTTATATATATATATATAGATATAGATATATATATTTTATATCTTTGCAATTATTTATTTTTTAAATTCTGGAAAGTGTGTTATGGATTTGTATTCAGCATTTGTAGAAATCCTCTTTCACTGCCATTACAGCAGAATGTTTTCTTGGTATGTATCCACAAAGTTTTAATGTCCAAAAACGGACAATTTTCAATTTTTGCTAAATTAGCTCAAGTTCAATTGAATTGTGGACATAAATTTTCAAGTGTCACTAAAGATTCTCTATCTTACTTGTTTGGAACTTTGACTAGGCCATTCTAAAGCATATGCTTTGGTCTAAACCATTCCATTTTAGCCCTGCTGTATAGCTAGGGTTGTATTAGTAGATTTTGGAAGAGGTTTAATAGGGAAAAGATATTGAAAACTTCCAAATATTTATAGAAATATTCTAAAGTACCACCACAAAATCAATGCGTGCGATTGCAAAAAATTTATTGACAAAAATAATAATAACAAAAAAAAAAGATAATGAACAGCTGGCATTTCCTGTCCACTTCAACAATTGTGCACTACTTTGTGATGGCCTCTCACATAAGATCCCAATAAAATACCTTAATGTTTGTGGTTGTAGCAAGACAAAATGTAGAAGTTTAAGTGGTATGAATACATAAAATATAAGGGTAATTTCAACAGTTTTCATTGTACACTCCAGTTTGCTGTATCAATAAACCTGAAGGCCTGAAAATATGTTTAAAAATCCACCATGCTGTAGTTTTTATAAACAGAGATAAGATAGCATTGGGTTTACTGCTGCTCATTCCACATTCACACACATGCAGACAGCATCACATTAATAATTAAAGACAAGGAGCAGGCCAAGAATCCACAACATGAACGCCTCACCTCTGAGGGCCATTTGAGCTGCCGTCAGTCAGACGAATCGCCGCGTTACGTCATTCACCACATCAAGCTGCTTCTCATGCAGGTGTAATAAACAAAGACTATTTCCAACAGGTTGTCTTTTTTGTTGATTATGCAAAAAACAAAAAAACAAAAAAAAAAACACAGACAACTGCATTGCTGTAGTTTCGGCTCATTATTTCTCAAGCACCATGACATCCGTAGAGTAAAATACCAATATAATGTTAAATGCAACTCAGTATTTGTCTTTTTATAACCAAGCTTTTTTAAGTTTAACCATGTTTATCCAGAAACTTTTACTGAAAATCTGACTTTGCTGCACCGAAATGAGCCGTTATTTAATTTAATTAAACTCAACTAAATATAGCAAGAGCTTTAAAAGAAAGTAAGGCTGGACAATATGGCTGAAAAACTGGAAAAAGTTGTTATTGATAATTGTCAATATTTTTATTTTAATTAACTGAAAATTCTGCCTAACTGGTGGGGTGACCTTTTCTGCTTTATCCAGTTTTCCCTCCAACTCATTATTTTTCATTATTCTTAGGCAGATATTAGGCACAGTGGCGGAACATTCGCAAGTTACCTAGCAACAGGTTTGTTGCTAGGTAACTTGCTCACTCTTTGGTTACCTAGCAACAAGTTTGTTGCTAGGTAACCAAAGAGTGAGCGAGTTAGTTGATTCTGCCCACCTTGTTTAGCAGCTAAAGCCTTTTCCTCTGCCTACATCTCCCAGAATGCTGTACAGTTAAAATATTCAACATTGAGAATATAAACTATCAGATGTATTATCTATTGATATTGATCACGTCTATCGCAATATATTGTTATTGATTTATTGTCCAGTCCTAAAAGGAAGTGACCCAAATCCTGTTCTTATAACTGAGAATACATTTGTTCAGTCAAGCCAAAAAAATAAACACATTTGAAAACTTGATCCATATCTTTCAATACAGCTAACATACACAATCATGTTCTAATCTCTGGGTTACCATCTGTGTCCTACACAAAAAAGACGACTTTATTTGCCTGATTTTAGTTCTTTATTTTATTTTAAGTTCTTCTGACTGAACAATTTTGGCCCATATGACAACAAGTTTCAACACCCCTGCTTTAGAGTATATGCTATTACCATTAGCCTTGATTATAATATCCTGCACTGCAAAATCACAAAATCTTATCAAGTCTTTTTGGTCTAGTTTCCAGTGCTAATACCTTATTAAGCTTGAAATAAAACCAAACTATTTATAATAAGTAACTATTGAGCAAGATATAGGAGCTTGTTTTGAGTCAATAAATCCTTAATATTGGTGAAAAAGCATTGCTCCATTGGCAGATTAGTTCACTTTTCCAATGGAACAAGTACTTTTTCATTAATAATAAGAAATTGTTCACCTTAAACAGGCTCCTGTGTCTTCCTGAAAAGTTATTTGTAAGTTAGTTTTGTCTTATTTCAAGTGTACTAAAATATTTGCACTAAAATCTAGACCAAAACTACATGGCAAGATTGTGTTTTTGCAGTGTAGCTTCTGTGTACTTAAATAATTAACCAAGCTTGAGAACATCTCGTCCTAAAAAAGGGGGGAAAAAAAGCATTCACCAGATACAAAAAAATAAATCATTTAAAGCTCATTATCCACTCTACCAGCTGTCTTTGCTTGAAGTTTGTTACATTATTTGGGAGTGCAAAGCGGACAGATCATGTGGCATCTTCAGACAAAGCTCAGTGTAAATCCGCACTGAGCTGACTCAGGAGAAGCCTTCATGATCCACTCACAACTGCCTCATTACCTCCAAGCAGACACGAAGAATAACAGGCTGAAATGTCATTATGTGCTGAAGCTGCAGACAAAGACAGCTTCTATTTTCGCAAGGAACTATTTTGTGCCTTGAAACGACAGTGAGCTAAAACATTACAAACTCAGCCACTCCTTAATGGGATTACATGAACATCAGAGATACAGCTCAATACGCTGGCGGACCTGCTAGGACCACAGCGAGCAACATAAATATATTGCAGTAATGCGGTTAGCTGATCTCATGATGTCAGCATGCTGAGAGGGCCAACAGCATCCTCCCTGCAAACAAAGTCACACAATGAGCCACGGCTCAGTGTGTGTACATGACAAACAATCCTTGTTCTCAGCAGCAATATGCATTGCGATAGACACATGATCAATATCAACAAATAGTACATCTGATAATGTATTGAAAATACAATATACAGAATATTCACTGAACCCCAATCCAGAACCGCACAGCATTCTGGGAGATGTAGGCAGAGGAAAAGGCTTCAGTTCCGAAACAAGGTTGGTGGAATCAACTAATTCACTCATTCTTTGGTTACCTAGCAACTCACTCATTCTTTGGTTACCTAGCAACAACATGTTGAGTAACTTGCACAGCAGAATTTAACCGTTTTGTAACAGTGCCTCATAACTGCTTAAAAATAAACAATGGTGAGGAGTGAAAACTGTGGATAAACCAGTAGAGGTCATGTCACCAGTTTCACAATATTTCATATAATTAAAACACACAAAAAAAATTGTCAACACAACATTGCTAGTCTATTAACTCTATAACAACGTTTTTACCAGCGTTGCACTGAGAAGTAGCTCGTATAATGAGCTCAACTGATAAGCAGCTCCACCAGGTGTTTGCTAATTGCTGCTGGCTAGTCTGAAGGAGCTGAGTAGGGGAGTCATATGGGAGGCTCTGCTATGTGGAAGCTCTTCTGCAGCTCTGAGGAGCCACAGCTCAAAGGGGGCATTAGGTTTTGCACAGCTGAATGGTTGCCATGGAGATTAAAGGATTTCTCAAACACATTAAAGAATGAAAGCAAAACTCCAGGTATGTTTTGATGAGGGAATAATATTATATCATGATGCAAAACTAAAAAAGGTTGATTTTACATGATGTCCCTTTAAAACACTCCTTAGGAATGCCTCAAAGAACTTGCTGAAATGTCTGAGGTGCTTTCCCAGGCTCTAAGCTGCACGGTGTCTGATGGCATTGCAATCTCTGGGTTGTAAGTTTGATCTCCAAACACTCCACATAACATTCCAAGAGGGCCAGGAAAATTTTTAACTCGTGTTCAGGTGCCAAGTGTTCCAGGACAATCTGCAGATGTTCCCTTCCCACCCAGTTATTAGCATTAGAGTATGCTAAAAACTGGGTGGGACTATCAACAGCCGATTCCTACAATACCAGTCTAACAGCCCACTTTATTAGCAAGACCTTGGTACCAGATTGAATGAGTTGGTAATGTTCTATTGTTCTATTGACATGAGAGCCTATGGCAGTTCCTGCAAATTTTAGGATAAAGCCACAATATTACAAGAATAAAGTTGCACAAGAATGAAGTTGAAATAATACGAGAATAATGATGTAATATGAGAATAAATTCATAATATTTTGAGAATTAAGTCATAATATTTTGAGAATAAAATTGTAAAAAAATAAAGCTGTGATGATACGAGAATAAAGTCATAATATTTCAAGCATAGGATCATAATATTTCAAGAAAAAAGTCATACGAGAATAAAGTTGAAATAATACAAGAAAAAAAGTTGTGATAATATGAGAGGCCATAATATTTTAAGAATTAAGTTACAATATTAAGAGAATAAAGTCTAAATTTATGACTATTAAAAAACTTTATTCTTGTACAAACATGTATTTATTCCTGTACAACTTTATTCTTGTAATTTTATATATTTTTTACTTCTTTATTTATTTCTATATTTTATTTTCTTAGCGTGACCATAATACTCTGTCGTATGTTTCTTACATATATTGAGCTTCTTCTTTTTTTGACTAGATTAAAAAAGCGAACAGAAACAAAAGATAAGTGTAAAAAACAGCTAAAGTTACACTGACCTACTAACAGCTCATCAGACTCTTTTATAGAGATCTAAAACAGGCACGTCACGCCTACAAAGCAGAAAACAGGTACAGTCTGCGTGACCAATCAGAATAGAGGTCATCCTTAAAGAGACAGGACCCGTTTTTTTAAGAGAATGAAAATGGTTCAATATAAAATAACAAATATCATTGTCTCCATTTAGTGAGATGTTGCTTTGTGCTATTAGATTATTAGAACCACTTTATCTAATTTCACCATGAGTCACTATGACCTCACAAAACAAATTCTTTACCATCAACAGCCGATTCCTACAATACCAGTCAAGTTTTCCACATTTTTTCCAACTAAAAATAGCCCCGAGTGCTTTCACAGGATTACATCATAACAAGGTAGGGATTCGTGGAGCAAAGGAGACTCGATGACTCGTCCGTGTCACATGCTGGTGAGACAGGAAGAGGCTACAGGTGGAATTTCCCCTTCTCTCTCTCACTCCTTTCTCTCTGACGTCATGTTCGGTCAGAGAGCGCGCGCTGTTGCCGCTGCAATCAAACATGTCCGACAAGGTGATCGTCAGGTGTGAAATAAAGAAGAAGAGAAAAGCTGGGGTTCGTTTAACAGCAGCTTACGATTAGGGAACTTTGCAAACGTTTCCCCCTCCCTTCTGCTAACAGAAACAAGCCCAGCAAAGGGTATTTTTTTACACGAGAAAAGCGGAAGTTCAATAGTTTTATTTCTCTTTTCACAAGCCGGTTCCTGCCTTTCAGCGGGTGGTTTGAGACTTCAGCCATCTCATGACTGTTTGTTTAGTCATAGCATATGAACATTGCCATCTTGTGGTTATTCTTAAGATGCCAAATGACATTTATTTTCACATTTATGGCATGGAAAAGCATCAAGTTATAAAGTTAGAAACAAATTGTTTTTAAATACAATAAACATTCTACTGCCTAAAATGCAATAATACAGTACTTGATCATTTGCAGCTAAAATGATCAACATGTGAAAAGCTCAGCTGATCAGTTAATTACTTTTTTATCAATAACTATAGTAAAACATGTTTAATAAGAGATTTTTTTTACAGAATTTGAACCGGGTTAAACTAAAACTGCCACTTGAGTTCAACATATTTATAGACTGAAATGGGGTTTTTTATCTTTAATGTAAAATGTAAATTTTTTGTACATGTTTGACTTAATTAGTGCTCTGAGGAGAGTCTGTAGGCTCCAGTTAATGATTAATTGATTACTTAATTATTCGATTAATATTTCAATAATCCATTCATCTAATGAATCGTTTCAGCAATATAAGTTTCACATTTACAATTAATTAACCAAAGTAAATAAAATCACAAATAAAGTGTGAGAGTCTAGCAATTTGATTCGGTTCTGGTTTTTAGGGTGAAAATTCAATTCAGAAACTATTTTCAATTCTGAAACTGTTTACACAAATAGAACATTTGTTTAAAACAATACATGTTTTCCAGAAGTGATCCGCGCCACTGTACTGCCACCCTGGTAAGCAGGAGGGGTACAAAGCATAGATAAACCATGGCTTCGAGAAAAATAAAAAGAAAGCAGAGTACTCAAAAACTATAATTGAGTATTGTTTGTAATATACTTATGCTGTTTGTAAATTAGATAGCGCCAATTCTAAGCTTGTGGCTGGTTTATTGTCGTCATAGCAACTCCAGTTAGTTACAGATTCCTACCAAGATGGCTGTCAGCTACAAAGTTTCCGGAAGCGTGACGTCACATGAGAGCTATGTATTCTATAAGGTTCCAATCTGTGTTAAATTACATCAGTTTACATTTAAGCAAAAACAGGTTCATGCATAAAATTCTGTAACTTAAATTACCCGTATTAGGTTAGCTTAGCTGTCTGACTTTTACTTTAAAAAAATATCAAAGAATTATTCAAAATATAATTTTACAAAATAAATGAAGCATCTTAAAATGATCCGGAATTCCCAGGATGAGGTCTGTTGCAATAACAAATTTTGCTGGGCGATAAATTATCACGGAAGTTATTGCGATAAATGATTATTATTTTGAGACCATTTTCAAGTAATATACAGAATGGCATAATAATGCAAGTACAGTCTCTCAAATATCAATAACCTTTAAATTCTACTGAACATTTAACACTGAACTGGAAAACATTTTAAATATTCAAAATACATAAAGCAACAGAAATAAATAAAATGAATCATGAAGTCTGTGTAAACAGAATTATCCTTGGGGAAAATAAGGGCTAGCTGAGACCAAAACACCATACGGAAGACTTTTGTCATCCAGTTTTTAGTAGAAAAAGAGAAAAGAAAAAGTAAATAGTCATGCAAATGGAAATTATTGAATTTGTTTTAATTTACCATGTGATTAATTGATTTATTGCAGAAGGCATGCCAAGACTAGGAATTGTGATTCTCTTTAGAATCGATTTTTTTTCTGCACCTCTATTTGAAACATTACCACCCCTAGCAACTTGCAAAAGAAACAGCTGTAGTCTTTCCCATCTCTTACAAGGCTTCCCTGAAAGCATTTGTGGAACTGGAGTGCTGCTTTCTACATGGGATAAAAGCCCAGTTCTTCTTTTTGTGGAGTTGAATCAATATCAAGGCCCATTAAGGCGGGTGGGTACATCTTCAGCAAGAAGAGGTGTCTGATGTCTAAGGAGCCCTGCGCCATGAAAAAGAGGAGAACGGCAGCTCTTCGCTGCTGCTGTCCTTGGTCATCAGAACGAGCCTGAGCAGCTCAGACTGCTGCCAAAGACAAAACGGTGCCAGGATAAGGAGGATACCGGGAACTGCTCTGGCCTCCACACACACACTCCACTGGTCCGAGGCTGTTTTCCTGCAAACCGAAAGCTATCAAAGCAGAAAGGAATGGGGCGAAGGAGGGGCTGCTGTGTGGGCAGCCGTGTGGCAAGACGTTCCTAAAGCAAGGGCAAACGATTGAAACAAACAGGATGACTTCATGGTGGAGTATATTTGGAAAGCCTTGATAATTGTTTTCAGGAGACTGAAGTTTCCAATTATCCACCAGGCTCTGCCAGTGTTCCCACCATGGGAAGACTTCAGAGGGGGGGACGGAAGGGAGGGGTCGGTGGAGGGCCGGCGGGTCGGACTGCTGGTCCTCTCTCTAGTGGGACAGTAAAACTAACATTTCGTAACTCTCCTCCCTTCCCTCTGCGTCACGACTGCCTGCTCTGAAGTGAGCAACCCTGGCCAGCCAATGAAACACTGTTTGTCTGTCCCAGGATACAAGCATCTCAGCCCAAAAATGTAAACATCTGGCAAACATTTTGACTCCCCACAGATTAGGGTGGATGAACAGTAAGAAAAAAGCATTGCAGACATGCATTTGTAGAAAACACATAGCATTTACTCAGAGACGTGATCTGATCACATCTCTGAGTTTTCGTCAATATGTTCAGCCTGGAATGGTCTAAAGGAAAGAGTGACACACTCTGCGTCACCAGCGGCTCCAAGCAGGTTTTTATTTCTTGTTTTTAAGCTAAATAAAGCTGGAACTTTATACTTATAGTAATGGAAACTTTTAACTTTTCCATATTTTCACATATTACAACCAGAAACATAAATGTGATTTTGTCCTAATTCAAGGCAACTCAAATCTCTTGCAAACTCGAAAAGGTCTTACAACATTTCATTCAACAAAAAGCAGATCTCCTGTATTTCCTGAAAACAAAAACATTCCCACAGCATGATTCAGCCTCTACCATGTTTTATGAAGAGGGATGGTGAGCTTAGGGAGATGCACAGTCCTAATTATTCCATCAATCTGCAACAATCTGATTTCTAGAGAGCTCTGGATTCTCTCTGACTTCTCTGATTAATGCCAAGTGGGTCTAGACTTGGCCCACTTACTTTCAACAAAATCAACAAATACTTTTTATGGGAATTAGAGTAAATGGGGCTGAATACGGAGCACTTTATATCTTAAAATTGTTATAAATTAGGACACAATTACACACTACTGCGTCTCAGCTAGAATCCAACTGTAATTGCTAAGGCAGGGGAAGTTCATTTGAGCAACACGGTAATCCAAAGTGCTTTACATGATTAAAATATAAAAAACAAACATTATATAGTGGTATAATAAAGGAAAGTCATGAAAATTTAGAATAAAGACTAAAACTAATCATGATTCAGTTATCAATGGAAGGCAAATCTGAACAAATTGGTTTTTAGTCTTGATTTAAATTAACTCAGGATTTCAGCTGTTTTGCAGTTTTCTGGAAGTTTGTTTCAGATGAGAGAAACATACAAACTGAATGCTGCTTCTCCATGTTTGGTTCTGGTTCTGGGGGTCCAGAGTTCACCAGAACCAGAAGACCTAAGAGGTCTGAAAGGTTGATACAACAGATCTCTCAAGATCTTGTTGGGACATTAGTAGGAGTGCACCAATAATCGGCCCCAACTGCCTTAATTTTCGGATATCGGTGATCAGCCAACACTTACATTTGTATCAATCTTACCCACAGATCGTATCTACACTGGAAAAGGTCTAAAAATCAACCACTCTGTCCTTTGACTCTGCAACAGGACTTGTTTGCATGTTTGCAGTCTATGATACTGTTTACAAATCAGTGACTTTCTTGCTATATATAGAAACATCTCAGACAAAAAAGTCAGTACTATCCAAAGTCATAATCAGCAGGTTAGGCTTATTAAAGATCGATAATCAGCGATAGGCCAGAAATGTTCTTCAGGAGGTAGAAGACTGATTTTGTAATTATCTTTATGTGTGGGTCAGTTCTGAATCCATCACTACGAGGTTTTGGATCTGATTACTAGTTTCTAGGTAACAGCAGAAGGTGTGTGCTGACTCTTAGTTTCTCTTTAGGTCCAAAAATTCAGTTTTTGTTCAGTTGAATAAAGTTAAGAGGCATAACTCTGTTTTAATGCTCCAACACTTTCAGAAACTCCTTCATTTACACCCAACATCCCACAAAATGCTAAACATTGTACCAATAATGATGAAAAGTTGAAGGGGAGTGAAGACTCTTGCAAGGCGCTGCCTCTGACCAGGTCAACACAACTGTATACTGCTCATAACAAAACACTCCCTTCAAATAATGAGCAACTGAGAGACAAAACAACTGCTGTATTCTTCTGTGACTTGTGACTGCTATAAGAAGTGCACAGACTTTTCAGCGTGGTCTCAGTGTGGTCACATGCCAGCTGACTGACACAAAGGGGAGTCACTGTAATCTATGGAGTAGTGTGGGGAAAGACCTTCAGGGTGGTGTAGTCCTGCTGGTTATTAATAACATCTTTTGATTTCACCCACATTAATTTAACAGCACACAGAATTTTGTACTTGTAGCATTCAGTACAAAACAGAATGCTACAATGGTTAAGTCTTGATAAGGTAAGTCTTGATACCATATCAACCTTGAGACTTCACATGATATTCTCCACTAGATAATAAAATATATACTAATACAGATCACCTTCCCAGCAAACAGTCAGACCAACATGGAAGATTGTATTTAAATCCTGTCTGTACTTACCTTGGAAGAAGATGTCATCACTGAAGCACAATCCGGGGCTTTCTACAGGTACTTCACATCATAAAACGTCCAAATACATAATGACTCCTTTTAGTGCGAGTCGGCAGGCTGTAACGGTGCTAAAGCTACATCATCGCTCTGGCAGCCGTCAGATTTTACCCTCCCGTTGCTGCTTTCGTGTGCTTCCTGACACAAGGTCGCGGTTTTCTCCGACAGAGGCTGCTGATGCGTGGGGAATTCCTAGCAGTCACATTTTCCTGGGAAATAATTGGCCCGACAACAAAGTTTGGCAAAAGCCCTGCAAGTTCGCCTGTCAGCACCGAGGGGGCAGGACAGGTTCGGCGTTGAAATTAAGTTACTTTTTATTTTACATCATATCCCGCTTCTTTAAAAGTACGAAACAAAAAGGAGAAATTGTATGTCATTAACGAGAGATTAACATCAAACAGGCTGGACAATAAATGCGTTTTATAAAACGTTACTCACTCGCAGGTGTTCATTTGAAAACTGGTAGGCTCAAACGCGTAATTTTGCGGACGAAAGTGCCGTTTGCTTTGCTCGCCTGTACTCCGCGGACTGATAAGAATTGACACAGAGAGAAACAACTGGTAATGTGCATCTTCCGGGAATGAATGTCCGATGTGGGATGAGGGTAATACACGATAATTCCTGAACGGGCGGGGTCCGTAGGGATATTTTTCCTCGGAAAACATTAACGGGTGATGTTTGAACATATTCCGACTGCTGCTATGCTATGTCATGGATAAGATTTTAAAATAATAGTCATTTAAGAATTAAAAAATTTGTTCCCATACCGGGAGTCGAACCCGGGCCGCCTGGGTGAAAACCAGGAATCCTAACCGCTAGACCATATGGGACTTGTACATGTCAGACGACAGCTGGGGTTTTGGAAGATTACACCTGTAATTTTGAACTATTCAGAAGGGTCTACTACAAACAGCATACATGAACTTTACAAAAGAGAATGGGCACATTTTTACCACGTTTTAAAAATATTTTTAAAACAAGAATAAAAGTCTTCCATCTAACCCTAAAATATTTTGTAACAAAATCAGAATAGTTCAAATAAATTAAGTTTAATTATTCTGACTGATTTAAGCATTCAATGTGTTTCCTATATAGTTTTAGAAATAAATTAAGCTATGTTTATGTGCCTTATAACCACCGCGCTGTATTTCATTCTGATTGTCCTGTTCTATTTTGAAATTCAGATATTAATTTTGTCTCATCACTAATATTAATAGTTGAAAAACATTCTTCAATGCATTTTAAAACCATTAAGATTAGTTAAACGTAAACTTTACACCTTTTATTACAAAAAAGTACTTCGTAACCCACTCACAATGACGTACAACCTAGTGGGCAACTACGATACATGGATACATGGATCCTAGCAGCATCTTGTGGTCTTTCACCGGTACTACATACAGAAACTAGAAACACTTTCCTGTTAAGACAGTTGATTAGCCTGAGCACAAATTGTTTAAGTTGACAAAGATAAAATATTAACTAATGCAAATGAGGACCAGATACACTGTGAAGCTATAGTGGGTCGCTAATGCTTTTTGCTTCCCCAACAAAACGAAACAGGGTAGCAAACATATGACGTAATTCATGTGGAGCAATCCAACTGAAAAGATAGGGTTCCTCGACTGATTTAAAAATGCTCTAGTTAAATGCTCTAGTTAAAACAATAAGGAGTTTAATCTAGCTTCAGAAAAAACATTATAATTCTACATATTGTAATTTATTTATACTACGTTGTTGTGATTTTGTTGCCATATAACATTAAAATGTAATCAAAAGCAACCTCCCCTCCGTGGCGTCAATGGTAACGTCACAGACGAAAGGCAGTCCAAGTATTTGTCAAACTAATAGCAAACGTTGGCTGCCCAGCTATCAGTTGAGGAAATATAACACCTTACAGAAGATCTAGCTATCTTTTGAGCTCTCTTGTTTGTTTGTTGAGGCCTTAGTTCTTCAGATTAGCACGATGTCAACTCCAGCACGACGACGTTTAATGAGAGACTTTAAACGGTAAGTTATGGGGGGAACAGAAGTAGCTAACATTAGCATCCTGAAGCTAGGTTTTTTTTAATTGGTTTTTTTAGCATTAGCTCAAGTGACAAATACAAGGTAAACCACAAAATAGTCAGTAGTCAAACAGATCTGTAAATGTCAACTAAATGTATCTTATTGTTAGTGTTACTTGTTAGTAATTACAGTTTAGTTTAATGGGAAACTGTTGGTAACGTTTAACCAACAGGTCCGCGTCTACCGGCGTAAGCAAACCAGATTGTAGTTGTAACGTCTACGTTGTGTAATTCAGGACCGGTGATTGCTTTTGATGGTGTGCGAGCCACAAATATAGCCTTTATTTTTTTTTAAAAAAGTGTACATGTTTCCCGGAGACTTGAACAGATGCGCGGATGTAGTTGAAGTCAGTGGCCATATGGTCCTTCAGCTAGAGGAAAGGTTGCTTCTGCCCTAACCCGGGCCGTGATAGATCATCGCTTAAGGTTGGGGATCAGCATCCATCTGCCTGAACACCTGCACTCTCTAAGCACAGCTATCTGCGGCACATAGTTAATCTACGTATGTTCCAGTTAGATTCCACTAACGACCACAGACTTAATGATCGGATCCAGTTTGGCTCCACAGTAGAAATCTCTGTTACATTGTTCTTTTACAGGCTTAACTAAGGAATGGAGTCTGTTTACCTTGAAGAATATTAAGTGAATGATATTATGCATAAGTTTCAATTGGATATTGTTGGATAACATTTCATTAATGTTATCCCTATTCAATAAAAAATACTTTATTGATCCCAATAGAAAATTAAAAGTAGCAACTCTTATTGTTCAATTATCTTCAAAGGATTCCCAGTAGCAGTCAGTCTTGTATTCTGAAGAGGCCTCTGACTGAAGACTGCACACTCCAACACTGAATTTCTGGACACTAGGCGCTGCATTTCAATTACAAATGTGCACAAAGCTTTGTCAATATTTCGCAATTACGTTAAATACGAAACGCAATTAAAATCACATGTGAATACATCTGTTCACAGGATAAGTTATTATAAAATATGCTGCGCCATCCTCCAACTACTTTCTGTTGTCGTCTTCAGGGTTTGCTAGTGTTGTTTATCATGTGACTCATATAGTGCGAAAAAACTACTTCCATAGCAGTTTTGTGAAATAAACCAAATTGAATACCACCAAAAAAAACAAAAAAGAAAGAAACATCATCCTATCACCGAAACCTTTTATGAAAAAAGTTTTTTTGTTTTTTTTTGACATTGGCTTGTTTCCAGTAAGCAAATTTATTTTCAAAATGTCAAATTGCGCAAATGTGTCCAGTGGAAAAGCAGCTAGTGACCATATTCTACAGGAAGATGTCCTGTAGGCAAGCACTGCTAACCCATCTCATTTGCTTTTGCTACTTCTTTTTCAGTCTGTCTAGCTGTATCATTAAAGAGAAACATTTAAGTTGGTGATATGATCTTTGCCTATTATGATTGATGGAAGAGATGGTTAAAATATTATTATTCAGAGGTCACAGTAAATTATTAGTCCTTTTAATTCAGCTAAAAGTCTGTTTTTTCCTATTAGTGGTGGTCAGTACATCACATTTATATCTATCTCAACAAAAACACACAGTATTATCTCAAAACATGTTTTGAGTGCAATTAGTTTTGACCAGAAGTGTCACACGGAAGTTTTACAAGGTTGTTTTAGGATAAACGCTACTTAATATTTTATACCCATTATAAGCTCCATTAGAAATTTCATTATTCATACCAAGGAAACGTAACACAGCAGTGATTGATTTTATTTCTCTATGAACATGTTCTGATGTTGTTGTGTTTGTATTCAGGCTGCAGGAGGATCCTCCAGCTGGAGTCAGCGGAGCCCCATCAGAAAACAACATCATGGTTTGGAATGCAATAATTTTCGGGTAAGTGAATCAGATCAAGTCTAGGTCATCAGCTGTACAGATGTACCCTTCCTTCAGTGATCCTAATCGGTATTCATCAGACTGTGTTGGAAAATTTTGTTTTTCCTGTCCGAAAACGCAACAATGAGGTCATTTTGTGTCCATTTTCAAGTAATGCAATGGAAATGGGATAATGATGCTTTCAATTCTGAGGAGCATTTAACACTGAAACTACAAGACATTATAAATATCCAAAGTAAATAAAACAACAAATACAAATAAGATGAATTATTAAGTCTCTGAAAACAAAATTATCCTTCAAAAAAAGAAATGGTTGAGACCAAAGCACCAGACTGAAGACTTTTATCATTCAGTTTTTGATTGAAAGAGAAAAATTATAAATCATGCAAGAGGAAATTATTGAGCTTGTTTTAAATTATCATGCGATTAATTAATCGCTTATTGCAACAGGCCTAGCAATTACCACAAAAATTGTATGCAAAATTTAACATCATTTATTTTATTTGAAACAAATGGCTTTGTTCTAAGCCATTTGTTTTAATCACACTGTACATGTGATTATACGGTGATAATCACATGTATTTACGCTTTTTGGTTTAAATAAAAAGACCTGAGGAAAAAGTTTAGAATAAACGTGCACTAACAAGCTTATAAATTTAATTGTTCAGGCTTTCTCCTTGTGGTTTGCTAACTTTAGTGCATTTATTAAGAGTGATTGGTTGCACTTTTTTAGTGTCTGCACCATGGCTATCCACCGAAAATATTTCCTAATAGCTAGCTGAAAATCGGTATCGACTGTAAAGAAAGAAAGAAAAAAACAATTGGTGCATTACTAATAATGATAATAAGTAGTAATTGTTTGAGGCTGCCATTTATATGAAAGTATGAAATTAAAATCCTGATGTTTATACTTGGTGTTAAGACTTGATAATAGCAAATGATGCTAAGAGCAAGTGACTGCTAAAAAAACAGAAGCAGTGTGTGGAAAAACTGCTGCATTGATTCCAGATGAATTTTGGTTGAGTCTTTCTAAAGGTATTTTTGCTCGTCTGGATCAAAAAAATGTTTAACAGAATGCCAAGAAGGAAAGAAAGCTCCAGCTAAAATATCAGAGAAGCATTTGTTGCTGATTTTCAATTGCAGATGTTAATTAAGGTGATTTCCAAACCAGCTGAAGTCACAAATGGACTTTCGCCAATCTCTATTAACCAGGCCATTGAACTTTGTTTCTTTCACTCTGCAGTTAGGTTTTTATGCAACACTCTTTTATATAACAGTTATATGGTGTAATAACGGATGTCCATTTAATGTCAGAGGAAAACAAACTTTTACTGCTGATAACTGGAATTTGCAAGACATTTACAAAATGATATACAACATATCTGGTTTCTTGTTTTTGTAGACCAGAGGGGACACCTTTTGAAGATGGTATGTGTTTTCCACTTATTCATCTTCTTAAAACAGAAAAAAAATACTTGGTTTGCTCAAAAATAAGTCTTTAAATTGTTGTAAATATTACACACAGAGATAAAGTTGGTATCCGTTTGGAGAATTTTAATAAAACACAAAATAAATTAGTTTTAGATCCTTAATTTCAGCTTATAATTTACAATTTTTTGCTTTTAGGAACCTTCAAACTTACCATTGAATTCACAGAAGAATATCCTAATAAACCTCCAACAGTGAGATTCGTCTCCAAAATGTTCCATCCCAATGGTATGTCAACATATCTTATTTTCTTAAATCTTAGATAAACTGAGAGCTTAAAGTAAGAAATGCTTTTGTTGATGTTTTGGGGGGGTTTTCTTTGCAGTGTATGCAGATGGCAGCATATGCTTGGATATACTTCAGAATCGCTGGAGTCCAACCTATGATGTTTCTTCAATCTTAACTTCAATACAGGTAATATAACTTTACAGAACCATAGTCGAGTAAAAAACCTCTAAGTCTGAACCGGAAGTGGTCTGAGCTACCAAGATGGCCGTCAGCTACAAAGGTACCAGAAGTGTGACATCACATGAGAACTACGTGAATACATTACTTACAGGAACTTTGTTGCTGATGGCATTCTTGATATCTGTAACTGTCATGAGTTGCTATAACAACAATAAGTCACAAGCTTAAAACTAGCTTTCACCTGGATCCTATCTAACTTGTAATGAATATAAGTACATTATAACTATTACTTGATTAGTTTCTGAGTGCTCTACCCACCTTTGTGTAATACTAAGAAATATCAGTTATATTTAGTACTTGCTGCCAAGCTAGCAACATGAGCTGAGTTAATGTAGCTTTTATCTGCAAGCTGAGACGAACATGTAGCCTACGTGTTTGTTACGACAGACTTGCTCTGCCAGTCACCAGAATGTTGTTATTCATGCAAAAAGTTTGTACATCCTTTACAAATCCGTTTAAACATTGATTGTGTGCGTCCATGGATTTCAGGCTGGAAAGCTCCTCCATGGTGGTCACAATCTTCATGTTCTCTAAATGGTGAACTATTTCTTAGTATGAGATCGGAGGCAGCTTGTCCACATCGTCTGACATATTTTCATTCTCCGTCTCATACAGGTCCAACAGCAGCCATTTTGTTTATGTCTTTCTTTTGCTCATTGAGCAAGAGTGTCAAAATAGTTCCTTTTTATTGGTCTCAAACCCATGGCTCACTTGCCTACCAAGATGGCGGTTCAGTGACAAGGATCACTTCCGGTTCAGACTTGTGGAAGCTATGTATTGACTTGAACACTAACCAGCTGATGTTCTCTGAATATATAGTCTTTACTGGATGAGCCAAACCCGAACAGTCCAGCCAATAGCCAAGCAGCCCAGCTTTACCAGGAAAACAAGCGGGAGTATGAGAAGAGGGTTTCTGCTATTGTTGAACAGAGTTGGCGTGACTGTTGACACCTAATCACCGGGCACGTGAACAGTGTGCACTGCAGAATCAAAAGAAACCACCAATCGAGAAGACATCAGAAACACAGATACGACAACACACCTTTTAAGATCCTCCGGTATACTTTGTCCCCTTACTGTTGCTAAGTTTGTATGCTGTAGTGCTGTGGCATTCACTGCTGCCAAATGCTGTTCGACAGGAGGAGAGTTAAAAGTTAATGTACCTTGTTATCTCTGGGTTACTTCCTATATGCCTGTTTTTTTTCCAACACTCAATAATCAAACCTCTTGGTAATTCAAACATTGGGTATGTAGGGCTAGGTGGTTTGGTTTGTAAATACTGCCAGTTTATATTCACAGAAAATAAAGCAGTTCATTTTCAATGGGCCAACAACATGAAAACCCCTCACCCCTTTCTTTTTTTGTCTGCACATGGAAAGCCTTGGAGGGATAAAAAAAAAAATTACCAACATGACTATCAGTCCCTCTTATTACTCAACAGATGCCTTTTGGGGTCAGTTTTTATCTTTTCCTGTACAGCCATGCCTTTTTTTGATTATAGAACCTGAGAAATATTAATAAACGTCTTACCTCCTGCTCCTCTGAAAAGCAGGATTTTATTATCCTTACTGTTTTTACAGTTTCACAAGTTTCAACCCAGTTCACCTGCATATGTAGGTTTATCTTTTACCACATTCTGGAGGGTGCATTACTTTTTTTATGGGTTAAGAGCTATGTGAAAACATTTATATGCTATTTTACAATCCTATAACTATCAAATCTGATTACACTTTGGCAAACATTGGTGTCTTTTCAGAATACACAGCACTGGTAACCCATGTAACAAACTGTACATTCTCTTGTAAATAAAATAAATATGCAACTCTTCGTGATGACTTTTTACATCACAGTACATAAACACAAAGGTATCTGAAGGTTTCAACAAGTTAAAATATGTAATGCTTCTTATCTGCGATATTGTAAATACCCCATAGAGCCAAGCTAAGGTTTTGTTTTTGGCACAGAATCCAAGTAATATCTTACGGTTTTGAAACTGACGGAGAACTCAGGTTATACTAAAAAAGAAAAATACGAAAATAAACTCGTCTGATACGTCATATTACTAGAATAAAATCGAAATAAGAGTAAAGTAATATCTTAGCTTCTTTCTGCAAATGTAATTGTGTTTTCTAAGTGTGGTTATAATACTCCGTCGTACGAAGCAGAAGTGAGCAAGTGGCGAAAGCAAGCGATAAATTTGCACTTATGATCGACGCAGAAAAGCTAACTTGCTAGCTCGTTAGCATCTAGTTAACGGTAGAATCCATAGAAAACCATAAACCGCCTCGAGACACAGAACGTAAGGAAGATTTCTTCGGGGGGGTCAAACATTTGCCTGACAGAAAAGTCCAAGATAAAACAAATATAACCTTTATATATTAGATTAAGTAGCCTTAACACAACAACATTTAAGGCCTGTGATTGAAGTCAAATCAATTTTTAAAATTTTAAGGCCTTTTAAAATTTTAAGGCCTTATTTGTAAGATACATTTAAGACTTTTTAAGGATGCGCAGCGTGGACAACCTGAACACAAGTAAATATCAACCTACAATACTCAAATGTTAGTTTAAAATAGTTAAACTAGAATATGCTTGTTACAGCTAATAAAAACCACAAATTTGGATTCTAAACTTAATGTGAAATATTAGCTTTTCAAAGTCTTAAGATGACTTAAAAGGCTTAATAAGCAGCAACAGTCTCAGGAAAGGCACATTTCTGTATTTAAAAGGTTTTAAAATTGATGTAATTTCCTTTGAAAACCGGGTTTTCATTTTCTGTAAGCCGTAATTAACTAAATGAACAAAAGTAAATATCACTGTGTGATAAATCTGAGTTTAACTTTTTGCAATGGAACAAATTTTTCATTGACTTTCTAATTTATATAGATCTGCATACATATCTGAATTAAATTCAGCTTGTTGATTATTTTTCATTTATTTATTATTTACAGCTGTGAAAACAAGCAGACAGGTTAAGTGTACTGATACAAACAACCATCTAACAATTAAGACCACAGATTCTACATAAACGTTATTTTTGGGATCACTGATGCAGCTGGCAGAATGATCTCCTGTAACTGAACTGAAAGCAAAAACTAATAAAAAAATGAGAACATTCCTGAATACAGGTGCATTACCACAGTAAGGCTGGTATGAATTTAGCTACAGTTAAGATTTTAATGCCGCTTTAATCCAGGTCTTACATGAGTGAACCCTCTACAGTGTTTCCAAACAAAGAAAAGCTGCGTACTCTGCCGGGTTCATTAAACAGTCAGAAACGTTCAAGAAGCCAATTTTTAAAAACTGAATATAACTTAACGAGTTATTTTCAGCAATAAAAACTTAAAAGATGAGATCAGGAGATGGAAACTACCCACGCTCCAGTCAGCTAACAGTGAAGGAATGTCAAAAAATATTTTGTTTTTTAGATTTGCTGAAACATGTTGCAAATTTGTCCCACGCAAATATAAAATGGCAGGTACATTTTCACGGCAAAAACACCAAATGTTACCAGGCATTTTTGGTCTAGTTTCTACATCTGAAATAAGACAAAATAGCTTGCAAGAAACTTTTCAGAAAAACATAGCTTGTTTTAAGTAAATAATTCTTTATTATTGATGAAAAACTGCTAGTTCCACTAGCAGATTATTTCACTAATAACATTTTTCCTCTGTTATAAGTGAAATAATCTGCCAGTGGACTTTGTAGTTTCTTTTAAATCAATATTAAGGAATTATTTACTTAAAATAGGCTCCTACACACTGCCGAAAAGCTACTTCTATGATTGGGTGATATGAATTAAAAATAAAATCAGATTTTTTTCGTACTAAATCTGATTTCAATCAATTTTTTCTTATTTTCTAAGAAAAGAAATTACAAATAACAGAAAATATTTTCAAAAGTGGTTTTTATTTCATCGTCTCTTCTGTGAGTTGTACAACAGAGTATTAGGGCCTGGCTTACAAGAATGTTTAATTCTGAGAATATAGTTGTAATATTAACAGAATAGACACAATTTTACCAGAAAACGTCTTAAAATTAGGAGGAAAATAAAGCTTCAAGATCTGTCGTGACCAGCTGTGATTCGTCTTCGTTTCAAAGTCCTGCTGCTGATTGCAATTTGATGCTGATATGTCAAAAGAATAACTCCTTACTTATCTGTGAAACCATTTCCAAATTGTATTTATTTATTTTTTTTGAGTTCTCATAAAATGATGACTTTGTTCTCCAAATATTATGACTTTATTACCATAATTAAAATAAATCATAAACTGGCCCTAATATTCAGCCGTAAAACATACTTGTCAAACAAAATGGCCGCCGCAGGCATCACTCTGAACTGTGGAAACTTAAGGAGTAAATCGGTGAAAAATAAATAAAAACCCCAGATTTTCCAAAAATTAAATCTTAGTTTTGTCTCATTTCAAATATGTTAAAATATCTAGAAACTAGACAGAAACACTTGGTGACATTTTGTGTTTTTGCGGTTGGACCCGATTCAGACGGGGCATCAGCGTTGGTCCTGGCTAGTCGGATCACATCTGGTTTCCCTCAAACTGCGTCTCCCTTCTCACGTCACGCTTCCATAAACACTCATATTGAGCTTTTATTTATTTATTCTAATCATTTTTTTCCAATAGGATGGAAAGAAAATATTTCTGTAATGACTTTAAGAACAAGAATCAGGTGCAGAAGTTTGAACTAGTGCTGAGGGTGTGGCTTAAAAATAAAATAGCCAATTTTTTAAAACCAAAATTAGGTTTTTTTTCCTTCCAAACAATGAAAAATACAAATGAAAGAAAATATCGGTAACACTTTATTTGAAGGGATGTGCATAAAACTGACAAACATGACAACACCTTTAATGAACATAAAGGAGTCTTTATGAATGTTTATGGCAGTTGTCATGATGTCATTCGGTAAATAATGACACTTTTAATGCAAAGTTGCTCTAAAAGTTGCTTTAAAATGCCAACTTTGCATGATTTTGTAAATAATGACAATTTAATGCAAAGTTGGCATTTTTAATGGACTTTCAATGCAGCTTTTAGAGCAACTTTGCATTAAAAGTGTCATTTACTGAATGACACTTCATGACAACTGTCATAAACATTCATAAAGACTTCTTCATGTTCATGACGGGTGTTATGTCATGTTTGGGTCAGTCTTATGCACACGCCTTCAAATAAAGTGTTACCAAAATATCTTAAACAACAACAACAAAAAAACTTATTTATTTCAGTCATTCCTTCAGTAAGTTGATCTGAATTCAAAGTAAATGAAACAAACTAGTCAAACAAGATGGCCGCCCTGGCCGTGCAGACATCACTCTAAACCATGGAAACCCAATGGTGAAAATTACATCTTCAAAACCAGATAATTCAATTAACAATAAAACTGATTTATCGCCCAGCCCTAGTTTTAATTTAATTATATATTCAAAATATACAAACATGCTTAAATATTTGGTTAATTGTCCCTGAGTAAGTTGCAGAGAAATCACACTTCCTGTAGCATTCAAACTTCCTGCATGATGCTGGCTGGACTTTTGACCCGTCTTCTTTATTATGAATATTTTCTGGCATTGGCCTAGAACAGGGGTGGGCAATCCCGGTCCTCGAGGGCCGGTCTCCTGCAACTATTGGATGTCTCTCTGGACCAACACACTTGAGTCCAAAAGCTGAATCACCTCCCAAGTGCACTCTAGTTCTACAGAGTCCTGCTAACGATCTCATTATTTGACTCAGGTGTGTTTAAGCAGAGATGCGTCTAAAAGTTGCATGAGACCGGCCCTCGAGGCCTGGAGTTGCCGACCCCTGACCTAGAATGACCTTGAAATTGACCTTTCAGGCATAGTTCATGAGTTCTGAATAGGGCTGAGATCTTTCTCGAGCCTTGTTTTCCCTCAGCATGATGTTACCACCACCAGTGTGTTCTTGTGTCTCAAAGCATCATCTTCAACTCTACACTACAAAAACACAAAATCTTACCAAGCATTTTTGCTCTACTTTCTACTGCAAATATCTTAGTACAATAGAAATGAGACAAAACTAACTTACAAGCCACTTTTCAGCAGGATATACAAGTATGATTTAAGAAAACAATTCATTGATGTTGATGAAAAGGTTCCTCGTTCCTCTGGTAGATTATTTCACTTATGGAAAAATGTCTGGTAAGTGAAACAATTTGCCAGTGGAAATAGTTGTTCTTTTAAATCAAAATTAAGGAATTATTTACTTAAAACAAGCTCATATCTTGCTGAAAAGTTACTTGTATGTTAGTTTTGTCTTATTTCACACATACTAGAAACTAGACCAAAAATACTTAGTAAGATTTTGTGTTTTTGCAGTGTAGCTCAAATCTTTGTCTCGACTGAGCAGGAAACATAATTTAAAACTTTCTTCCATATTTGGTGGTTTTCACTGTTTCTGAACCTCCTAACCCATAACATTCCATCAGAGGCGGAACATTTTTAAGTGTAAGTGTCGGGATAAAGAGATTTTGAAAATATGTGGATTATGCTTAAAAAAAATGAGGCCAGTGGCAGAAAGTCATCTAATGTTAAAGAACTATACTAATTCTACCAAGAGCGATCAGTTATCCCGGTAAAATTAAGCTAAAACGTCAATTAAAAATGGGAAAGCAATGTGTTTTTGTAATTAGCCAGAAGCTAAAGGGTTGCTTGTATAAATTTGAGCCAAAATGTATAATTCTTAATCCACAATAAATTCAAACTTTGTTCACCCAAATCTTGTTCTTTGTTGTGTTATTTTTTTCCTGAAACATTATCAATATAACAGCTAAACTAATGTTATTGTAACATTTGATGCAAACTGTGTGTAGAGCTACATGTGAAGCAGCTAAATGATCCCTAATATCAGGTATAAATGGTGACATTTAAAGCCAGGACGCATGCTGCCGCCATGTCCGAACCGGGCCTTGCTGTGATATGCTTTGAAGTCCAACTCGGAGGAAATTTCCAATTTATTTTCATGCAGTTTAATGAGACGCCTGAGGCTTGACGAGCTCGTACCGGCCCACCTGTCCTTCCTGTAAAAGCTGACCAATCAGCAGGTCTTTGTGTACTTTCCGACTGACGACCAGGAACCGGTCCCATCCCTGTCCATAGGATTTGCTGCGCAGGCCGTATTTTTGGGAGATCTGGTGAATCTGCTTGCGCTCGTCGTCAGTGAGTTCGTTGGAGAAGCGGAGGTCGTCCGTTCTGTCCGAGCTGGCGTAGTTGCGGATGACGTCCTCGATGTCCCGCTTGCTGAGCAGGTTTCCTGTTTTAACCATTTCCATGCCCAGACCCTCCCTGGAGAACTGCTCCTTGACTCTGATTGGCTCAGCAATGCCGTCGCCGTCCCGGCCGAGGCCGCCGCCTTTCCAGCCCATCTTTCGCAGCAGCTGGTTTCCGATGTTGTCCTCCTTGATCTCCTGCTTCAGCGCTTCCTCGCCTGAGCGAGCGAGGATCTGAGAGCGGGAAATGGCGCCGTTGTGTCCCTCCTTCCTCAAGTTGGACTTGACGACCGCCTGAGTCTGTCGTAAGGTGGACAACGCCTCATTCGCCGCAATGTGCTTCACTAACTTCTTCGGCCCGATTCCCGCTGCGACGTACTGCCCTTCCAGGTAAACTTCGCACTTCCAGTGATGATCGGGCAAAACCGAGAATCTGTAATCTGCGGTCACTTTGTTAAACTGAGCCGTGTCGTTGATGATGCAGATGGCGTTATCGTTATTCTCCAAGATCACGAGCTCGCTCAGTTGCTTCTTTCTGACCCCAAAAGAATCGCCGTCTGACGGTGGCAGAAAGCAGTTGCCAGAATCCTGTGGATTATTTCTGAAGGACTGTTTCTGCCAGGGCTGCCGTTGTGCTTGGTTGAGGCGCAGCTTCCTTACGGCCTCCTCGGCGGCGGCATGTTTGGAGCTCTTCTTCGTCCCCGTCGCCTGCGCTATCAGCTCGTCCTGCAGGAAGATGCTGCACTGCCACAGGTTGCTGGGCAGCTGGACGAACTTGTAGTCAATCTTCATGCGGTTGAAGGCGTTGGAGTTGTTCAGAATGCAGATGGCGTCGTACGCGTTGTCCATCACCACAAATTCGGTCCAGTGCTTGTTTCGGTCGGGCTCGTGTTGGCCCTTGGAGCCCGGCGTTGGCTTGTTCTCCGGGTTTCGGAGCGCCGGCAGGAACGCCGGCGTTGGGCTGTGTGTCTGGCACACGACCATGTCGCTGACCACCAGGTGTCGGTATCGACGCTGCACGACGCGGACCTCCACCGGCTTCAGGAAGAGCTTCACAGCTTGCTCGGATGCGCGGTCTCTTGCGCCGTTTTTGCTGCCGGAGTATCCGGTTGCCAGATACACGCCCTGACATCTCAGTTCGCAGGCGAAGCCGTCCGTCGGCACTTTCCTGTTCTTTGGCAGGTCCGCCTGCGGGATATCCTTCAGGTTGACGTAAATGTACTCCGGGTTGGTCTTGCAGGCCTGGATGCTGCGGCTCAACATGAAGTTGTAGTTCGGTGAGTCGCTTCCTGTCATCAACACAGGGTTCCTGAAGGCGACAGACAACGCATTGGCAACACTGGTGATCAGCCTCTGCTTCTCCTCTAGCGTGGAGTGAGATATTGGAAGAGGCTTCGCGGTCTCTGCTGCTTTGGGACTAGCCGCACTTGGGCCGCTGTAGACTCTGCTGAAAGGCCGATCCTGATGGCCGTAACCCAAACCCTGACGACCCAAATCCCAGCTGCTGGTTCTGCTGCCACCGCCACTGTAGCCATTAAACCTCTGCGGCTTCGAGTACGAGTTTAAGCTGTGTGAGGAGGCGTGCGCTACGTACTTGGCGGTGTAGTCCTGCTGCGTTTTCGCCATGTAGTTCGAAGACGACCCGCGGCCTCCATAACCCAGTCCACTAGTGCTACCTGAGGAACTGTCTCGGTCCTTGTGGGAACCCCAAAAGTCACCCGAGTGCGACGGCACTCGGTCGAAAGCGGGCCTGAGGGAGGAGAAGCCCTGCGCCCAGCCACTGGCAGCGGAGTGGTGGGTCTCCCACGGTCTGGCGTCGTGCGACTCGCTCTTCCTGCGCTCCTTATCGTTCTCCTTCTCATCAGTTCCTCCGCTGCTCCCACCGCTAACAAAGTGCACAGGCTCAAACCGAGGTCGGGGTCCAAACTTTGTCAAAGGCATTTTCCTCATGGGTTCGTCTCCTGCAAAAACCCAAAGTCAGAACTAAACCAAAGGAACGCTGAGTTTCTGCTTATAGAACAATCTGTCTAAAGAAACCAGAAAGAGTGGAATAATTTCTACTTTTAAAATGACATGTAACATTCCATCTTGGTATGACAGGATTTCCCCCAGAAGCCCAGTCGTAGGGCAGTAATCCAGGAGCCTTCCATGTTTTATAGCTAAAAATGTTTAAAGTTGGCATGAAATTTGAAAATATCACTGGGTAATTATGTGTTATTAGAAGACATTAATAACACAAATAAAGCCTGAAGGCCCGCCAGGCTTATAATGCACTGGGGAAACCCTGAATAATGAATTTAATGTTATTTAATGTATTTTATTTAATGTATAAGTGCAGAAACTGGATAAATACAGTGAACCTGAGTGTGTGCTGTGAAGTAAACCTGCTGGACCTGAGACAATATAGAAGGGTTACACAGAGTGGTCTATACAGTTTGAAAACAAAATAAACAATCCTGAAAAAAATAAATGTAAAAAATTATATGTTTTTAGACAAAGCTACGGTTAAGCAAAAATAATGAGAAAAATTAAAATAATGTCAACACAACTCTGATAACTCACTGCCATCTGATGAAATGGGTCTCTTTTTAGCTTCAGAACCACCAGGACTTGGGTCAAAGGAGGGCATTTCGCCAGTGTGAGTCCCCTCTGCCATCACCAGGACTGTCCGAATCAGAACCGGGTCATACCTGTGACTGGAGCCAAACACCTACATGAGACCTCAACGTGTCTGAACACCACGAATGAATGACAGTCCATACTGTTTTAGCATGCTGCCTAAAACATGTATTAAACAATCGCTCTCATACACGGTTTTATAGTAGGCAGCTTTCATATTAAAATGCGGAAAAACAGCCGAACTTTATGTCAACATTGTGGTTTTACAAAGTGACGCAGTTCATGAATATTTCAGAAGTTGCCACGTTTAGCTAGCTAAATAACAATGCAACCTAAATAACACGTTCCTGAACAGTTAGTAAAGCAAAATTACCTTAAGGTGTTGAGCTTTGGTCCTGTAACACCTCTGTCATTTAACCAAGCAGAATCAAATGTTCAATATTTGTGATAAAAACCGTATATTATCCTGTGCTAGCCTCACCGAGCTAGCTTCGCTGATAGCATTAGCTACCTAGCTCACTCTGCTCCGCTTCGAAAGCGAAACTTTGAGTATTTGTAACGTCAATAAATCCATTTTGGTCTCTACTGAAACCAGTGAACACGTGTTTTCAACTGCGAGCTTTAAACAGCGGGGAGCCTTTCACCTGTCGGCTACGCGTTTATCCAAGCAGGAAGCGACCATTTTCTAGCCGCATCCTCAGTAAAATCATGGCGCCTGTATGAACATTGGCCCGTCAGGCTTTCCGTACTTCAGCCTGACATCTATAACTCTTTTAAATAATATAAACATACACTCTAAATTCCGTAAAGCAAACTTTTCTTCTGAGCTGTGAATCTAAATAATTTTCTCGCGTAATATCAGTTTTGCCTAGCCTCATGAATCAGGTTATTTACTTATTCAAATGTAATCAACTAAGTGTGCTTACTTTTGTTTACTTGAGTACAAAAATCAAGTAAGAATATTTAAAAATATTTTACTCAAGTAAAAATATAAAGTAGCCGTCCAGGAAATTACTTAAAAGTTGTGTGAACATTTTTGAATTTTAAAAACTAAGGTGAAAAATAATTCATATAAATAACAGATTTATAAAATAAAATCAGGAAAAAGAAAAATTTATTCAAGTTAATTTTAAAAATATGAAACAAACAAAAGCTGATTGTTAGAACAAGTTTGTTCTTCATTTAGTGAATTTATTCACTATGGGTAGAGAATCCAGAAATTTTACTGAAGTAAGAGTAGAGATACGTAATAATAAAAATACTAAAGTAAAAATAAAAAGTACAGCATAATAAAGATACTCCTAAAAGTAATTTTTTTCCAAAAGGTTTTGTTAGTAAGTGTAGCTAGTTACTACTAAATCTGCGTTTTGTCTTGTGGTTTTTGCTTTATGTGTTTACAACTTTATTTAAAAAAAATATATTTTTAGCATATTATTTTGTTATACATTGTTGTTTTTCTTTCTTTTCTAATTTTTTGTATCTCCTTTTTTAGATTTCAAAAGAAGAAGTGGAGATGTTGGATGTTTGGGTGATACAGAGTTAAAAGTTTTATCAAAATATTTTGTGGAAATATTGTGATAACAGCAAAAGTGATGATAATATTTTTTGCTTCTTTTTAAGGTTACTATATGACCGAATGACACAGCAATTATAGCTGCAAAACTCAAATACTGCTCTTAAAAACAAACATTAACTTTCGTTAAGTAAACAGTAGAAGAAACAGTAAAACTAACAATCCACACAGTTTTGTAAGGGTTTACATGTCATTAATTGGAATTTATTGTGGCAGTTATAAATCAAAATGCTTATCATAATCACAAATTTGTCACCATAAATGATGCAATAAATGCCCATCCCTAAGTTTAAGGCTAAAGTCAACAATAAATTATGTTCCAAAGTTGCCAAAACTTTGTTATACATTAAAGTGTTTTTTGCAAGTTCAAATACAATTTCTTCCAAGTATTTAGACTTTTTTTTATTCAACAGAAACATCCGACAAAATCCAACAAAATCCCGGCAAATAAAAGACAAATGCATTTCTATGTTGGATTCATTTTTTTTTATTCAAAATGTACATCAATGGAATCAAACTAAAGCAGAATACTGAATCATTTGCAGTGTAATAGAGGTTTTAACAACAAGAGGTGAAGGCAGATACTAGGAAAAAAAACAAAAACATGTATGGCAACTGCTGACACCAAAATGTCACTTTTAAACTCCAAAGAACCACATCCAAACATTATAGGTAATAAACAACAAATCTCCACTTCAATACACAAAATATATCCTTATAAATTATATAAATGCACGAGTATTTTTAATACTCTTCATCTGGGTATCTGTTCAACTCATTTGGCAAAGTGGGAGCTGAAATCATGGGACAGAGCAAATATACAATGATTAAACGCATCATCATTTTCTTTTTAAGAAAAACATCAATGAAGGGAACAGATGGCAGAGCTCAGATGTTCAGGGAGTAAAAACCAGAAAAATCACAGCAGTTATGAAACTTAAATAAAAGATGCATGCAAAATATGGAGTAGGCCAGTTAATGTTAAAGCACGACGTGTAGTAAAAGCCCCTCGCATGTGACCTCCATGGTATTTAATGAAGATACCTGAACATGGGAACCGCAGTAAATGCTTTGGCGTTTATATGACCAGTTTGTTTTCAAGTGGATTTTTTTTTTGTTTTCTTTGAAAGAAAAAAAAAGAAATTTCTACTCATTTATTCAAGATTTTGTCCTTTGATTTAATGCGTTTTACATTTTGAATGAGTGCATAGTGCAGGTCATGTTGAATTTAAATAAAAAGATCATGATTTTACCCGTGAGTCCTGAAAATGTGTGAACCCCCTCCTGAAATCCTCTGCTAACCATAAGAGTTTCTCTATGTACATTAAGACATAACAGCAGATTTTAATCTGTCCCTGATTTTAGAGCTTCACTAGGTGGTCAGAAATACCATGCGAGTCCACATAAGGCCGTATCAAACAAAAGGAAGATGCGATGCAGAGAATAGAAAGGCTGACACAACGAGAAATGAAAAGCAGGAAGAGGTAAAGGGTGCTTAGTTCTTGCTGAAGCTGCAATCCCCTCTTCAGGTGGCCAAGACAGATTAAAAGAAGCTAAAGAGACAAAGAGAAAACAAAGCCGGCGGTTAGAGCAGAGGGCAAAACATCTGCAGAAAAAGAGTCAAAGTGAGCCTGAGCAAGAGAAAGTTTAATATAACTTAAATCTGAACACAGTTTTCTTACCTACACTGCAAAAACACAACATATTACCAAGTATTTCTGTCTAGTTTCAAGTCCAAATATCTCAGTGCATTTGAAATAAGACAAAACTAACTTGTCAGTAACTTTTCAGCAAGAAATAGGCGATTGTTTTGAGTAAATAATTCTTTAAAATTTATGAAAAAGTTCTAGTTCCACTGGTAGATTATTAAACAAGAATGTTTTCCCATATTATAAGTGAAGTACTTTTTCATCCATATTGAAAAATTATTTACATTCCTATAGTTTACTGGAAAGTTACTTATTTTATCTTATTTCAAGTACTAAGATATTTGCACTGGAAATTAGACAGAAACACTTGGAAATATTTTGTGTTTCTGCAGTATGAATTTTGGTTTGATGAAGAAAAAAATCTGAATTGTGAGAAAAAATGTCAAAAGTGAGATTTAAAAAAAGAATCTGAATTCTGTGACTGAAGTGAAAAAAAAGTTAGAAATATTTCTTGGGAATAAATTCTTTTATCTTGGGGAGAAAAACAAAATTCCTATTAGAAAAAAAGCCAAAATTGGGATTTATGTAAGAATTCTGGTAAATTGGAGAAAAGAAATTAAGAACATTTTCAAAACTGAGATTAGAAAAAAAATGAATTCTGTGATTGAGGTAAAAAAAAAAAAAAAAGTTTTAATTTTGGGGAAAAACAGAATTCTGAGAAATATGCTAAAATTCTGGAGGGAAAAAGTCTCTTTTTTTCCCCCAATGGTCCTAATATTCTATCATAAAATATATATTTTACTGGTAATAAATAAAATAATAGAAAATCTGCTTTCTGTATTTATTCAAATGATTATTTTTATATTATAATGTGTTTAATGATGTCAATGATTAAAGCAAAACCAACAAAAACCTGTAAAGGACTCAATACTTTCCCCAGGGCTGTAAAAGCTGTACACATATATACATATAAAAGTTCTGCAGATTCTGATTTTAGCACTGCAGATTTAAAATATCCAACTATAAAATGAGAACTCAACACCTTCCGTAACTAAAGTGGGACAGACGTTAGTCACAGCAGTCAAACAGCGCAGCGAAGAGTTAGAAAGCTGAACTTCAGGTCAAAGCAGCGGTGAAGCGACACACATCAACCCATGTTTAAAGCTAACGACTGGAAACCCTGAAGCAGATGGGGTCCGCAAAAGCCTCGGGTGACACCTGAGGCTCACAGCGCCCCCCAGAGGCCGGTCCCTTAGCAAAGCTGGGGGGCAGAGAAGCTACTCCGTGCAGAGCCACGGATTGCTGCAAAGGAAAGTGAAACCACACACACCAGTGAGCTGAAAGATGGATGAATGCAACGCCTCTTTATCCATTATTTCACCATGCTGTTGGGTCATAACTGTGGAAGTCCATTACCGCCAAAACTAAAACTTTAACATGACACAATAAATCATCAAAAAGCAGCTATGACATAATTAAGTCATTTTTGCACCAATGTTTTCAGATAAAGAAGCCATACATTTATGTAAGATAGTATCTAAGGATGCAAAATACATCAGCCGATGTTAGTCAAAATGTTAGTCAATTTTACCATATCTGTGCTGGTCCAATAAGTAAAACTGGGCCGATATTAACAATCACTGTTTATTTCAGTCTTGTCATTTGTGTTTCCAGTACAAATGAATGCAAAACTTTGTCAATATTCCACTAATATTGAAAAAAGTACATATATATTTGCAGTTGCAGTGTTTTGACTTTATATCTTTGTGGTTTTATGACGCAAAGCACTTTGAACTGCCGTGCTGCTAAAGTGTGCTATACAAATAAACTTGAGAAGCTAGACTGATAAATATGAAACGCAACTAAAAATCACACATGAAGAAGTTTGTTCATGCGATAAGTCACTAAAAAAAAATGCAACACCATCTTCCTTCTAGCACTTCCTGTTGTCTTCTTTGCGGTTTGTGCCAGTGGCAACAAACTGGTTGTTGATCATGTGATGCAAAAAAAAAGTTTTGAGAGATGAACCAATTTTAGTTGAAGTGAAAAACTACCTCATCCTAGTGCCAAAGCATTTTAGCAAAAAAAAAGTTTGACGCATTTTCATTAAGCAAATTTATTAAAAAAATGCTAAATTGTGTAATTATATGGTCAATGGAAACACAGCTAGTGTCAATGGTGTGATAATGTGTAGGGAAATTTATAATACACATTGTGTCAGTAAATAACGGTTACCGATCACAATAAAAATATTAATATTGGGCATCGATGTTGGTTCAAATGATCAGATCAGTGCATCCCAAACTACTTATGAAAGTGTCTAAATATTTTGAGATATTCAAAAAGATATTCAATATTCTCAGAAAAGGCAGAATAGAAATTTATTGCTTCTTTACTTCAGTGGGAAAATTTTATATTTAGTTAAAATAAACTATTAAGTTATGGTATCATATAGTAATGACTTTTTCTGCATGTCAGTGGTAGCAATGGGCTTCCGTACATTAAATCCACCACAGCCTGAAACAGATGAGTAATGCTCCAGAGCGTCATGGAGGACATTGGTTTGATTTTGAACAAATCTGTAGGGCTGATACTCTGATTAAAACACCCAAAAGATTAAAACCTCCCAATTTAAACAATATATCACCAGAAAACTTCAACTCAGTTTGATTTTCATTTAAAATCCATCACAAAATCTAAGCAGGCGTTTGTTACTTTACTCGTATGTTTGTCAAACACAATGATCATGGCCACAGCTGCATCATTTGGTGAAAAATTGGCCTTTATTTTCTTTAGAAAATGTTATTTTATGTGTAGCACTAATACAAACATTTGCCCCTGCAGTTCAGCGGACATCATGATTATTTGACTTTAGATGTGCCTACATATAAAAAGTACAAAAGAAAGGAAAGTTACAATTGCACTGATGACACTGAAATATACTTCGAAACACATCACATCACATTTGAGTGTAAAACAAAGTGCAAATATGAAAGCTAATACAAGTATGCAAATTAAAACATGACAATGAATGAGGTATGCGAGAAGTGGCAAAAGATATCGGGCTCGCATCTAATCATGCATCAGGTTAAAGTCAACAGAATAAAAAAATTGGCAATAATTGGAGAAAAAGTAAAGATTTCATGGGATTTTTTTCACATTATTTTTCCTCTGTTATTGGCAAAAGTTACATAACAGCTAAATTTCTTTAAAATCTTCAACCGGATGCATGTTTTCTTTAGCCTCAACACATTTCTGCCCATCACACCAGTAGTCATGTATGTTAATATTTTAACATCATGCAAAGAATCGCTGAATATGAAACAAATATGGAATGTAAATCCACATAAAAAAAGAAGAGGGGAGACTTTAGCTGAATGATCACTTGCAAATAAAAACAACCAACAAGCATCATTCAGATAAAAACAAAACCAAAAACAGTGATGTCAAATTGACAGCAATGCCCAGCGTCTTCCACAAAAGCAGCAGAGAGGAGAGGGGACATGTGGAGGAGGGTGGAGTTATGGGATTTGGGTGCAGGCGGAGGTGAGGGAGGGGGACTGGAAAACATGATGGGGATGGAAGCTCATTCACAGCAGGATTGCCACAAGGGAGGGTTTTTTCTACAGGAGTCCTTAGCTGGAAACGAGAGAGAAGGGCTGTTAATGCTTTTTGTACAGACAGTTATAAAAATCAGCACATTGACATTAGACAGCAGTCAGGAGAAAACATGCTTCTAGAGGCGACCCGTCAGGCTCGGGTTAGGGTCGGGCTGCGGCCGAAACAAAACACGTCTCATTTTTTATTCTTAGATAATGAAGTTTCAGTCTACAACCTGCTTCCTTTCAGACTGAGCTGCTGCAGCCTGAAGTGACACAAATCAGATTTTGTTTTGCCAAATATGTACGACTTGTACATGATCTCCAGTGTGAACTGCAAACAATCTGAAAGTGTCCCGCATGCACAGCAGAGGGCGCCGCACAGAGAGAGCGTGCTCAGTGTTTGATAAGGAAGAAGAAGTGGTGCTCAGTGTTTGAGGAAGTAAACGTGGAGGCTAACGGTGGAGCTTTGCTTACGATTTTAAAGTTGTTACCTAAACGCAGCCAGCACATTAACAACCTAATCCTCATTATAGTCCGTCATGGTTGCTTTCTTTTTGCTTGTGCGCATCAGGATGCAGAATAGTGACGTTTGTAGAGTATCAGTGACGTTCAAGTCGGATGAATGCGACCTGACCGTTCAGACTCAGGTCACATTTGAAAAGATCGGATACGTATCGGCTTTAGAACCACATGTCCAAGTGGCCTAGGGTCGCATTCGAAAAAAATCCGACCTATGTTATTCAGTCTCTCATGAAAAAAAATCAGACACAGGTTGCATTAAGACAAAAAAAGAAGATTGGAATTGGGTCACTTCAGGCTGTAGTGTGAACGTAGCCTTAGGGTCTCTGTCACTTTAAATCTAAACAAACTGCTGCTGGCCACGCCCCCCCAATTCAAATAGCTGCAAACAAATGCGCAATTACACAACAATACATCTTTGAAAAGCAGAAGTAGAGCTCCCTGCACAACCAACAAGAATGCAGCAACTTATTTCTGCATGGTAAGTCAACAACAAAACACTTATCTTTTCCAGCAGCCATTGTAGAGCGCATATAGAGGTAAAACCAGCTGACCAAGCATGAGAATTTGAGTTTGGGTTGCTAGGTGAGAGATAAACTTCACTGAGGTTGCTAGGTGACGGGCAAAACTTTGCTGAGGTTGCTAGGTGACGGGCGGTGCCTGGTGATTTGTTTTTAAATGGCTTGTTTTCCAGACACCAAAAAAAAATTAACTTACTGCAAAAAAAGGCAGCAGAGTATTTCTTTCTTGTTTTTTTTAGAAGCAATTGAGACTCGAATGGAAGCATAAAAACATGCAAAATGTGAATTTAACATAACAGAGCCCCTTTAAAGTTTGAGAGTTTTGTTGTCTCTCTTGTCTGACAGCATTTTTATTTTAGAAGTTTCCACCCAACTAAGCCACAGATGTTTCTAACTAATTTATTTTTCCTCAGTGGATCACCATCAAACCCATAAACTCCTCTCTGTGTGTTTAGCTTTTGAATCCTGCCAAGGCCAAGAGGCCAAGTCACCAAATATCTGCAAGATCAACAGATCTCCACAGACAGAGAGGTGGGCTGAGGTTCCTCGCTGCTCTGGAACGACCCGCTGGGTCTCAGTTCGGCCCTGAATGGTTCTTTGTGCGACGGCCGGGTCGGGCCCAACTATAGAGAGCCGCATAAAAAGAAAGCTTTGTGGTCTGAGGGAGGAAGATGGGAGCGGCGGGTGTTTGGGGATCTAATAAACTGGTTCATTTAAACATTTCAGTCAGCAGAACCAAAACCAATCCAATTTATCAGTTTGGAAAGATGCAAGTTTAACTAAAACAGTAAATATTTGTAACTTAACGATTCGTTATACTTTAAATATTCTCACATATTGTTGAAGAAACCTTGATGTTTATGGTCGAATAATACTTTGGAATATAAGATACGATGTCTTCACAACCACAATCTGATGTGTTTTATTGGGATTTCATGCGACTCACCAACAGAGCATGTCACAAAATGACACATAACAGGCTCGGGCTTTGACTAGGCCATGCCAACACATAAATATGCTTTGATTTAAGCCATTCGGCTGCATGTAGGTCTGACACGATAATACATTTTGCTGGACAATAAATTGCCCCAGTAATTATTGTGATACATAATTGTTGTTGTTTTGAGACTTTTTTCAAATAATGTACTGAAAATAATGCAAGTTCATCCTCTCAAATACCAATAAACTTAATTTTGTAAAGAACACTTAACGCTGGACCTAGAAGGTATCTTATTTATTAGAAAACAAACAAAAGCGGAAAAAAAAAAAGAAAAAAAAAAAAGACTTGCAACCAAATCCACAAATAAAATAAATGATGTCGTCTCTTCAAAAAATATTAATCAGGATGAAATTGAATTTATCAATTCATCATGCAACTAATTAATTGTTTTTTGCAACTGGCTTTAAGCTGCATGTGTATATTTAACTCCATCCATTTTGATGAAAAGACATATCATATATTTCAGGTTTTTATAATGAATAAAAACATGTTAGATATTCAATATTCTTATTAATTAAATGCTACTTTGCATTGGTCTGTTATATAAAATCCCAATAGAAAACATTAAAGATTAGGTGTAAATACTTCTGCAAGGAAGTCTACTTCACATTTGAATCGATCAGCTCATGCACATTTTGAATTTAAATTTTGATTTTGATTTGACTTGATAAGGGGGCGTCTTACCAGAAAAGGTGCCTCATGCAGCGAGTGTGGGAGGAGTTAACTGGAAAACATTACGATGCAGTAAAGGTGACACATGCGCTCACAAAACACACAATCTGCACAACAAGCAGCGACAACTAACTGCGTCCTGCGACTTCAGCTGGAGGTTAAACAGGTGCGATCGTTATTTCGTTAGAGCATCAAGTGGATGAACTCAACTGCATTTATTTTAAAAGAAAAAAAGAAATTGGCTGTGATGGAAATAAAAAATAAACAGGGAGAAATGAAGTTGTGAGAACTTTCAGTGCAAATGTTTCCTTCCTTTTCTAAACAGGCACATTGGCGGCCACCCGGTGAGCCGATTGGGTCCTTAAAGCGAACAGAACGATCCGACGGCAGATCAAACATACGAAGAAAACCTCCAAATAAATTAATTTTTACTGCAGTAAAACAATTTCACACTGAAATATTTAGAAAAATTAAACCTTTAATCTTTAAAAATCATGTTAAAATTTTTTATTGCTTTTATAAAAATCATTGATTTTAACTATTATTGGTATTAATAGTTTGTCAATAAGTTTTGTCCAGAAACATTGGATTGATTTGGGCGTAAGTTTTAGAGGGGTGAAAGACCCAACATGCAGAAATCAACAGGATTTTTATTTAAATTGTCCTAATGTTTTACAGTGTTGCGATGTTTAAGTGGCCCGCAGCATCACAGGCCCTCTCAGTAACTACCAGCAGGCAGGAGGCCATTATACACACATTTCATCCTGTGTTTTTACAGTAATGATTAGTTTAGCAATCAATTATTCTGACAACTGGATAAACATTTTGCAGATTTTTCATTTAACCACTAAATAATTTTATATGAAATATAATTAAAAGATGCAAATTAAACAATTCAATTCCTGTTTAAAATAGAAGGGATGATATTTTAATGCCTAAAATGAGAACAAAAAGCTTGATAATTTGTATGAAAAAATGCATCTTTTGATGAAAAAATTATCATTAATTCTGCTAACAGTGACCATATCAGCAGAAAAGGCTGATATTTTGACTACGTTTTGGATTGACTAATAAAGTTTTCTACCAGTTAATTTAGGAGAGGAGTTTGTATTTCTTAACATAAAATAAACTCAAATTAAAGGTCTGATTTTTAAAAAATGTTCCAAGTGAAATTATGATACTGCAATAAAAGATTTATTTATTTTACGGCTTTTTGCATGTTTTCTTTTTTTTACTATGGATGCCAGTAAATCTGCCTGCATCTGTACCTGAAAGATGTGGACGCACACACTGCTGCTATGCTCGATTTTATTGAAAAAGCCTTTAACAAATACACAAACTAAGGATTTAAATAAGTTAGATAATAACCTTAATACATTAAAGGTGCAGCATGGCAGAAAACAAGTAAAAATGTGAGAAACCTTTGCCAGATAAACATAAATAATCCTTGAGGAGCAGGTTGGACCTCCTGCATCTTTAGTGTGTGGGTAAAGAATCAGATACTCACTTTTTCCTCTCTTTGTCCCTTTTGAGCGTGGTGGAGCCCCCTGCCTGCTGAGCTTGGTTCTGCAAGAGCTCTGCCGCAGTCTTTTTCTGTTTGAACGTGTTGACTTCATCGTCCAGGGTCTTCTTCTTCTCCTCCAGCTTCTTTTTCTCGTCCTGATGGAGCTTCTTCAAGCGGTCGAACTTCTCGTGCAGCTGTGCGACGATGAGCAGAAACGGGAAGTTGGTGTGGATCAGAAAAAGGAGCAGAAACAAAGCGAGGCGTTTGAGTTGATTTTTACCTCCTTCTCTGCCTCCTTGAGCTCGGCCTCCTTCTCTTTAACTCTCTGGACAAACATCTGCCTCATCTCTTCTTCCTTTTTCTGCAGCTCGCCCATGAACTCGTTCCGCTTCGCCTCGTACGTCTCCTGCAGACTGGTCAGAGGGAAAAACTGTTACACCGGGAGAAAGCGGAGCGAAAGAAAATCGACAGACCTGGAGGTGAGTCTGCTACCTGAAGGGCTTGCTGTCGGGATCCGTGTCCTTGAAGCCCATTTCCTCCAGCTTGCAGCGGCGGTACAGCTCGTAGTGGCGCGTGTGGGTCTGTTCTCGCAGATCCTCCATGTTCACTCTGATCAGCATTTCTCGCAGTTTCACAAAATCACAGTGGTTTTCGTTTTCCACTGAGGGGAACAAATAAAACAGAAAACACATCAGGCTGCATCTAAAATCAATACAAATCAATAGGAGTAAGAAATAAATCAATTAACTACAAGATAAATTAAAACAAGATCAACAGTTTCTATTTTTACGATTTATCGTTTTTCTCTTTCTACCAAAAACTGGGTGACAAAAGTTTTCAGTTTGATGCTTTGGTCCCAACTAAATTATTTAGTTTACTTCATAATTAACTTTATTTGTTGTTTTAGATATTTAAAATGTCTTCCAGTTGCAGTTTGAAATGTTCATCAGAATTGAAAGTTTATTGATCTCTGAGAATGAGCTCCTGCATTATTCCTTATTAATAACTTCTGGGACAAAACGTCATCGTGACGGGCCTGAGGAACAGACACGCAGGCTGAGCTTGGACTGCCCAAACAGAACCAAACTCTACTAAACAGTTCCAGTCCAAACCAGAGAAGCGACCGCGTCATGTGGCTTCTCTGTTTATTTTATTGCAGCAGCCATGTGACAGCATGTGAGCAGGAACGCAGCCAGTCTGAAGCAAACTGATCCGACGTGAGATCAGGATTTGTTCCCTCTTGGATTGAGACAAACCTGCAGCAGCTCTGGCATAAACTCTGCTTAAAATCCACTAAACTTCCAAGTTTAGAGTTTGGGTCGCAACAAGTGAGTCGGAGGTAAAGATGATCATCAACCAGTCAGCCGAAATAATCATGACGGATGCAAAAAAAAAAAAAAAAAGCTAGGTAGCTATTAGCAGCTAGTTAGCGCCTCGAGTCAAATTTAAGATGTCTGACTGAAAACTACAAACAAGATTAAATAGTTCTGCCACGACAACATTAAGACCTAATTACCGTATTTAACTCGCTTACTTTTTTTTAATTAATGAACGATTTGCGTAATTTTATGGTCAACGGAAACACAGCCAATGACGTAAACATACGAATGTTCAGACTGCAGTGGCTTTTGAAAGTATAATCATCTGGTTTAGGACCTCATATGAGAGAGACACAAATCCGATTTATTTTTGGATGAAAACATTGGAATTGCAGTGTTCAGACTGTCGAGAAAAAGTCGGATATGGACAAGAAAACAGCGGATTTGGGTCACATTTACCTGCTGTGTGACCTTAGTTCACCTGGAAAATCTACAATCACCTGATGCTGAACTAGGAATAAAAGTTTTGCTTAAATTAAGATTCTGCTGAAAGTTAGTTCTTCAGGGGTCTGTTTAGATTTTAATGTCAATTTTCTTCTTTTTTTCTAGCATTAAATTTCCAAAGTTCTCAGTCACTTTTAGGCAAACCTTTTTAACAATAACTACAATAGTTTGGCGCAGACAAATAATTTTACTGAAGTCAATATTCAAATATAGAAACTGCAATGAAACAGATTATATAGGTTGGATGGAAAACCAAACAATACATGGATGGATGCAGACAACTTCAACAGAATTGGAAAAGTAACAACATCTGGAAATCAAGTATTTTTTCATGTTATATTTAATACTCCAGACTTTTTCAGACTGTACAGGAACTCTGATCCTTAATGACTTTTCTCCAAAAAAGCTAAATCCTGCAATAAAAACTTAATTTCTCATAGATATTGTCATGAAACCTGGCTGTAGAGTATGAGTCGATGTATGCCTTGAGCATTGCTCCGTTAACCCTGTGAGCTAAAAGTCCTGATGCTGAAAACATTACAAACCCTTTATCAAAGATCAGTCAAGAAATCAATCTAAAATCAATATAAAGCCATTAGTGGCATAAAAAAATGTGCTGCATTGATGGAGAGGAAACTGGAGGGAATGAGGTCACACAGCGAGTTCAACTGTGAGAGCTGAGGGGAAACAGGAAGTGGCTTCAGTAGCTCTGCAGACGGAGCGCGCACGCTGTCACTTCCTGTGCTGGAGGTGAGACGGGCTTACCCTGCACCGTCCCCCAGGGATACTGCCGGGCCTTCACCATCTTGTTCCCGATCTTCACCTCCTCCGTGCTCCCCACCACGGCAAACGGCAGATGGCTCTGCAGCAAAGACAGCGCTGTTAGCGTCCCGCTACACCTGCAGGCGCAGGTGGCTGCGCTAGCTTCAACGGTTCAGCAGCAAAGCAAACACTGCAGGAATGTCGAGTCCAGATCGGGGTTAATGAACAGCTAGCAGAGCTGCTCCCACGCGACCGACTTCCTGCAGCGTGAATCGACTGATTGTGCTGCTTTCCAAACATTTCTCCCTACATGTGACGGCCTCCAGTCCAGACCATGTGAGCAGAAAACAAACACAATGCCTGCCCTCACTCATAAGATCTTTTAACACTTTTCAAGTTATATTTGTTTGTTCAGAAAGACGGATTTCCATCACATTCATTAATTATAGCTTCAAGTAGAAAAGGCATGGAAGCAGAAAGTCCAGGTGTCAAAACTGCCTTTCTGGGACTTTCATACGACTTATTTTAGTTGAGAACAAAAATAAAAACGATCAGAACTGAGCAAAACTGAACCGCAAAGAATAAAAATGAAAAAGGGCAGAATCACATAAAACAAGATTATTTTATTTGTCATTATGTTTCTAGAACAAAAATGGAGAGATAAATAGATAAATAAATGATGCCCAACTCTGAGCGTCTGTAAATCTAAGTTTTCTCTGGACTTATTTGCAGATTAATATACAGATCTGGAAAAAACTGCATTGAACCTCATGCAGGTTCAATGCATGCAGGTTCAAAACCTCCTGGTTTTTCCACCAAATATTCATTTCTGATGTCTTCCTGAGTTAAAACATTAGTTTGTTGTTTTTAAATTAATATAAACTTGTTTTCTTTGCGTTATTTAAGGTCTAAAAGCTCTGCGTCATTATTTTGACCATTTCTCATTTTCTGCAAATAAATAAAAAATTTTCCTAGAAATTTCAGACACGCCGTCAGCAGTTCATACAATAAAATAATGTTCATTTTACTCAGACTTATAACTAAAATTAGAGAAACTGATCATTTTAAAAGGTCTTTTATTTTTTCCCAGAGCTGTGTTTTCATGTGCATTCTTGATATTATTCTATACTTTATATTTAGTCATATTTAAATGACTTGCAATATCAACACAATGATTTTTTAAATACATTTTATGCCATTTATGGTGATATTCATATTTAATTAACACTTTGAATTCAGTAAATTTCTCCTTAAGGATCAATAAAGTATTATATTCTATTTGGTTCAGATCTTATAATATTTTTCTTTTTCATCTTGGAGGAAAAACAAATATCCTCCTTAACTTAAATCTGATAGTTTCACTCATCAGTAGAAGGCGATTCTTACTTTAATCATCTCCAGCGGCTTTTTAGTCAATAATTTATAAGTGAAAATGTAAGAAGTGAGGAGGAAATGTGGGCCTTACGTTCATGGTGGAGTTGATTTCGGCCACGGACTCGTCGTCGGTGGGGAACTGGTAGATCTGGACGCCGTTGCTGACCAGTTCGCTGGTGATTTTGATCTTGAACTTGGCCAGTTCACTCTTGGAGATGGCGTCCGATTTGGCAACGATGGGGATGATGTTGACCTGCAGGTGAGGAAGAAGAGAAGAAGCTTTAGTTGGCTAAATTTAGACCGTCTGAAGGCGCTCATCAAACGGGCTTCTGCTCTGATTCTGGAGTCCAAATTTAGATAAAGGCTCACAAAGGAACAAACACGTTAAAAATCAGCCAAGTTTACAAAAATGTTTAGAAATCATCATCTCTGAGGGAAACATGTGAACATTAGTTTAGCAATTGATTTTTCTATCAATTAATCAGGCAAAAAAAATTGGCATATCATTTATGCCTTTTTTTATACAATATTCAAAATATATAAAATTGCAAAAGAACAAATTTAATTATTTTTTTTAAGAAAGAAAACAAACATATTACCTAAAAAGCATTCCTTTAGTAAACACTTGATTGATAGTAGCATCTGCAGCTAAAAATAATAACTTCTGACAGGAACCAGGGCTGAGTTAGTGGAGCACTCCCACTCTTCAGCGTGGAAGTTGATGTATTGGACTCAAAGTCAGCCATGTTCAGAACCAATGAGATGATCAGAAAGAAACCAGAGGAAGCACAAAGTTTAAAAGAAGACTACGTTTCCTACAGAGGCTGATCCTGCCGGTCGCTACGGCAGAGAGACTATCGGACGTTTCCAGCCTGAATATTTTGGATAAGGGAAAAAAAAGATTTATCAAATTAGCAAAGAAGTAAAACGACTCTGTGCCAACTTCAGCTAACAGAAGCTCTAGATGTAACACAGCAGCTTCAAATGTCCTGTTTAATCATCTTGCCCTTTAACCTGCGTCTGTCGTTCTGGATCTAAAAACACTGGCGACGTTCTGGAAATCTCAGACTTAAGATAAACTTTGTTACAGTTTGTAACAATAACAGTGCAATATGAAATGCTGAAGCCAGTTTGTTAAAATGTCAACGCCAAACACTTTATTTTTGACCCATTTATCAATCGGTCAATTCAAAAATACACTGTAATGATGTTAAACATAAAGGCCTGAGCTTTTCTCATTGTTTAAACTGCAGATTCTTCCTTCTCTAAAGAAACGCTCAACTACGGTACTATAGGCAATAAAATGTTTATTTTCTTATTTAAAAATGCAACTCACTTGTTTAATTGCACCTCTTAATGTATTTTTAACATTGTATAAAATAAACTTTAGTGGTTAAATGAAAATGCTACAGAATGTGGCAATTGTTGTTATTTAATTAATCGTCAGAATAATCAATGACTAAAATAATCATTAGCTGCAGGTTCAGTTAGTTTCTAGTTTGGACGCCTCCTTTGTTCCTAATATGAATAATTAATAATCTGTCGGAGGAGGACTGAATATTTTAAGTAAGAAAAATAGTTTTCTTACTTAAAAATAAACCTGAATCTGCTGAAAAGGCATCAAAAAGTCGGTGCAGTTCTATGAAACCAGGAAACGGGCCTTAATGTGTAGCATATCCATGCTAGCTTCACAACCAAATGAAAAGAGAAAACATCGAGTTTTGATCTTTAATCTTTGCTAGTTGTGCAAACAGATCCTGCAGGACGGCAGGAGACGATCAGGCAGGGTCTGTTTTCTGTTGCAAAACGAGAATCTTCCTCCCACGCAACATTTTTCTGCCGTTTGAACGACATGTGAGCCGCTTGTAGCTAAGAGCGACGAGCGCTCTGGGTCATGGGAACAAAAACAGGTCGTTCCATCATGTAACACCCCCCGGGATGAATATCTCAGAGCAGGAGGAGGAGGAGGAGGAAACGCTGCACTGGGTCACACAAACACCAGACATGCTCTGTGCTACAGTGATTCATGTGTCGCTGTCAGAGCTCACCTTGCTGTCGAGCTTCTTCATCGTCACCAGGTCCAGGGATTTCAGCGAGTGTCCCGTCGGAGCGATAAAGTACAAGCAAGCGTGGATGCGGGTGTCGTGGTAGCTGTGCAGCGTGCGTTTGATCTTCAGCTCCTCCTGGAGGTACGCTTCGAACTGGGCATCGATGAACTCCACAATGGATTTGTAGCTGGACAATGAGAAGGATGGGGAAGCCGTTCAGCATTTCCTCCTTTTGTTAAGAAAGCTGGTTATCAGCAGGCGGCCCGCTCCGTTTAACCCAGCAGGTCCGAGTCACTCCAACAAACAACTACACACAGCTTTGACAGTAGATTTTCTTTTAACTTTCGCCCCAAAAACACTTTCATTGATAAAGCAATAAAAATTAACTAAAAAAGACAGTTTAAATTCACTATTATATAATTTATTACTGTAATAGTAAGTATTAATAAAATATTAGGTATTAAAGCATTAATATTGCCAAACTGACATGCTTTGAAGCCTTGAAGGGTGTTTATGTGAAATAATAATAAACATTATAATTTCTTTTAACCACATAAATTATGTTTGTATTTTATTGAATGTGAATTTTCTTTGCTATTTTGAACATCGCTGTAAAGATGCAGCTTGAACAAAAATTCCTTATAATATTCTGTGAAGATTGTGTGATAATATTCTACAGAAAATGTTTGAAATGTCTCTCAAATACATTTATGAACAAAACAGACAAAAAAAATCCCCCAATTTTATTAACGTATAAAATAAAAACCAACCTTTGCTTCAGTTACACAGATCAATCATTGGCTTTAGGAAACAATAAATATTCAAAGATAAAATAAAAAAAACGTCTTTTAGGCTTTAAATTAAACGTTATTTTAAACTTCATAATGAAACTCTGCAGTTTGAATATCAAGCATTTAACGACTCCTGTATCTTGCTGAGAAGCTGCTTTTAATTTAGTTTTATTTCAAATGTTTCAAGATGTTTTCACTATAAACCAGAGCAAAAGAACTTGGTAAGATTTTGTGATTCTGCAGTGTAATTGTTGTGTTAATGTTATAAAACTATGGTATTTTCTCATAGTGACCCAGTTATTACTGATAATTTCCAGTAACTCTCCAACAGTCACTCAGTAAATTTCAACCAAATTAACTAATTCTGATTAAGTTTATAAAGTTTTCAATCTACAAGAATTAAAATAAACTTCATAAAATTGACAGAAAAATGTAATTTCTAACCCCGTCTTTACATGTCGCATGAAAACATGCAGATGAGGGAACATTAACCCGCTACGTCGTCATACTAAAGGAATCTCGCCTGGCCTGCAGCAGGTCAAAGGTCACATGACTCCAACTGGGTTTGTTCCTGTTTAACGCGCTGCAGGACGTTTCTTCTTGAACACAGCAAAGATGGGACGAAACTACAGATTTAGCGTCACATGATAGCTTCCCTCCCTGCAGGTGACATGTGAGCCTCTATCAGCCGTGAATGTTTGGAAATAAAATATTCCAGGCGAACAAAACCGACCCCTGGGATGCGATACGTTTGTGATGCCAGCCTGGAAACCACCTACATCCATTTTTTCTTTATAAAAGCATCTGAAACCATCAAACCTGAAAGCTTAGAGCTCTCTCAGGGTTTCCCTCAGTGTATTANGTCAAGAAATCAATCTAAAATCAATATAAAGCCATTAGTGGCATAAAAAAATGTGCTGCATTGATGGAGAGGAAACTGGAGGGAATGAGGTCACACAGCGAGTTCAACTGTGAGAGCTGAGGGGAAACAGGAAGTGGCTTCAGTAGCTCTGCAGACGGAGCGCGCACGCTGTCACTTCCTGTGCTGGAGGTGAGACGGGCTTACCCTGCACCGTCCCCCAGGGATACTGCCGGGCCTTCACCATCTTGTTCCCGATCTTCACCTCCTCCGTGCTCCCCACCACGGCAAACGGCAGATGGCTCTGCAGCAAAGACAGCGCTGTTAGCGTCCCGCTACACCTGCAGGCGCAGGTGGCTACGCTAGCTTCAACGGTTCAGCAGCAAAGCAAACACTGCAGGAATGTCGAGTCCAGATCGGGGTTAATGAACAGCTAGCAGAGCTGCTCCCACGCGACCGACTTCCTGCAGCGTGAATCGACTGATTGTGCTGCTTTCCAAACATTTCTCCCTACATGTGACGGCCTCCAGTCCAGACCATGTGAGCAGAAAACAAACACAATGCCTGCCCTCACTCATAAGATCTTTTAACACTTTTCAAGTTATATTTGTTTGTTCAGAAAGACAGATTTCCATCACATTCATTAATTATAGCTTCAAGTAGAAAAGGCATGGAAGCAGAAAGTCCAGGTGTCAAAACTGCCTTTCTGGGACTTTCATACGACTTATTTTAGTTGAGAACAAAAATAAAAACGATCAGAACTGAGCAAAACTGAACCGCAAAGAATAAAAATGAAAAAGGGCAGAATCACATAAAACAAGATTATTTTATTTGTCATTATGTTTCTAGAACAAAAATGGAGAGATAAATAGATAAATAAATGATGCCCAACTCTGAGTGTCTGTAAATCTAAGTTTTCTCTGGACTTATTTGCAGATTAATATACAGATCTGGAAAAAACTGCATTGAACCTCATGCAGGTTCAATGCATGCAGGTTCAAAACCTCCTGGTTTTTCCACCAAATATTCATTTCTGATGTCTTCCTGAGTTAAAACATTAGTTTGTTGTTTTTAAATTAATATAAACTTGTTTTCTTTGCGTTATTTAAGGTCTGAAAGCTCTGCATCTGTCATTATTTTGACCATTTCTCATTTTCTGCAAATAAATAAAAAATTTTCCTAGAAATTTCAGACACGCCGTCAGCAGTTCATACAATAAAATAATGTTAATTTTACTCAGACTTATAACTAAAATTAGAGAAACTGATCATTTTAAAAGGTCTTTTATTTTTTCCCAGAGCTGTGTTTTCATGTGCATTCTTGATATTATTCTATACTTTATATTTAGTCATATTTAAATGACTTGCAATATCAACACAATGATTTTTTAAATACATTTTATGCCATTTATGGTGATATTCATATTTAATTAACACTTTGAATTCAGTAAATTTCTCCTTAAGGATCAATAAAGTATTATATTCTATTTGGTTCAGATCTTATAATATTTTTTTTTTTATCTTGGAGGAAAAACAAATATCCTCCTTAACTTAAATCTGATAGTTTCACTCATCAGTAGAAGGCGATTCTTACTTTAATCATCTCCAGCGGCTTTTTAGTCAATAATTTATAAGTGAAAATGTAAGAAGTGAGGAGGAAATGTGGGCCTTACGTTCATGGTGGAGTTGATTTCGGCCACGGACTCGTCGTCGGTGGGGAACTGGTAGATCTGGACGCCGTTGCTGACCAGTTCGCTGGTGATTTTGATCTTGAACTTGGCCAGTTCGCTCTTGGAGATGGCGTCCGATTTGGCAACGATGGGGATGATGTTGACCTGCAGGTGAGGAAGAAGAGAAGAAGCTTTAGTTGGCTAAATTTAGACCGTCTGAAGGCGCTCATCAAACGGGCTTCTGCTCTGATTCTGGAGTCCAAATTTAGATAAAGGCTCACAAAGGAACAAACACGTTAAAAATCAGCCAAGTTTACAAAAATGTTTAGAAATCACTATCTCTGAGGGAAACATGTGAACATTAGTTTAGCAATTGATTTTTCTATCAATTAATCAGGCAAAAAAAATTGGCATATCATTTATGCCTTTTTTTATACAATATTCAAAATATATAAAATTGCAAAAGAACAAATTTAATTATTTTTTTTAAGAAAGAAAACAAACATATTACCTAAAAAGCATTCCTTTAGTAAACACTTGATTGATAGTAGCATCTGCAGCTAAAAATAATAACTTCTGACAGGAACCAGGGCTGAGTTAGTGGAGCACTCCCACTCTTCAGCGTGGAAGTTGATGTATTGGACTCAAAGTCAGCCATGTTCAGAACCAATGAGATGATCAGAAAGAAACCAGAGGAAGCACAAAGTTTAAAAGAAGACTACGTTTCCTACAGAGGCTGATCCTGCCGGTCGCTACGGCAGAGAGACTATCGGACGTTTCCAGCCTGAATATTTTGGATAAGGGAAAAAAAAGATTTATCAAATTAGCAAAGAAGTAAAACGACTCTGTGCCAACTTCAGCTAACAGAAGCTCTAGATGTAACACAGCAGCTTCAAATGTCCTGTTTAATCATCTTGCCCTTTAACCTGCGTCTGTCGTTCTGGATCTAAAAACACTGGCGACGTTCTGGAAATCTCAGACTTAAGATAAACTTTGTTACAGTTTGTAACAATAACAGTGCAATATGAAATGCTGAAGCCAGTTTGTTAAAATGTCAACGCCAAACACTTTATTTTTGACCCATTTATCAATCGGTCAATTCAAAAATACACTGTAATGATGTTAAACATAAAGGCCTGAGCTTTTCTCATTGTTTAAACTGCAGATTCTTCCTTCTCTAAAGAAACGCTCAACTACGGTACTATAGGCAATAAAATGTTTATTTTCTTATTTAAAAATGCAACTCACTTGTTTAATTGCACCTCTTAATGTATTTTTAACATTGTATAAAATAAACTTTAGTGGTTAAATGAAAATGCTACAGAATGTGGCAATTGTTGTTATTTAATTAATCGTCAGAATAATCAATGACTAAAATAATCATTAGCTGCAGGTTCAGTTAGTTTCTAGTTTGGACGCCTCCTTTGTTCCTAATATGAATAATTAATAATCTGTCGGAGGAGGACTGAATATTTTAAGTAAGAAAAATAGTTTTCTTACTTAAAAATAAACCTGAATCTGCTGAAAAGGCATCAAAAAGTCGGTGCAGTTCTATGAAACCAGGAAACGGGCCTTAATGTGTAGCATATCCATGCTAGCTTCACAACCAAATGAAAAGAGAAAACATCGAGTTTTGATCTTTAATCTTTGCTAGTTGTGCAAACAGATCCTGCAGGACGGCAGGAGACGATCAGGCAGGGTCTGTTTTCTGTTGCAAAACGAGAATCTTCCTCCCACGCAACATTTTTCTGCCGTTTGAACGACATGTGAGCCGCTTGTAGCTAAGAGCGACGAGCGCTCTGGGTCATGGGAACAAAAACAGGTCGTTCCATCATGTAACACCCCCCGGGATGAATATCTCAGAGCAGGAGGAGGAGGAGGAGGAAACGCTGCACTGGGTCACACAAACACCAGACATGCTCTGTGCTACAGTGATTCATGTGTCGCTGTCAGAGCTCACCTTGCTGTCGAGCTTCTTCATCGTCACCAGGTCCAGGGATTTCAGCGAGTGTCCCGTCGGAGCGATAAAGTACAAGCAAGCGTGGATGCGGGTGTCGTGGTAGCTGTGCAGCGTGCGTTTGATCTTCAGCTCCTCCTGGAGGTACGCTTCGAACTGGGCATCGATGAACTCCACAATGGATTTGTAGCTGGACAATGAGAAGGATGGGGAAGCCGTTCAGCATTTCCTCCTTTTGTTAAGAAAGCTGGTTATCAGCAGGCGGCTGCTCCGTTTAACCCAGCAGGTCCGAGTCACTCCAACAAACAACTACACACAGCTTTGACAGTAGATTTTCTTTTAACTTTCGCCCCAAAAACACTTTCATTGATAAAGCAATAAAAATTAACTAAAAAAGACAGTTTAAATTCACTATTATATAATTTATTACTGTAATAGTAAGTATTAATAAAATATTAGGTATTAAAGCATTAATATTGCCAGACTGACATGCTTTGAAGCCTTGAAGGGTGTTTATGTGAAATAATAATAAACATTATAATTTCTTTTAACCACATAAATTATGTTTGTATTTTATTTAATGTGAATTTTCTTTGCTATTTTGAACATCGCTGTAAAGATGCAGCTTGAACAAAAATTCCTTATAATATTCTGTGAAGACTGTGTGATAATATTCTACAGAAAATGTTTGAAATGTCTCTCAAATACATTTATGAACAAAACAGACAAATAAAATCCCCCAATTTTATTAACGTATAAAATAAAAACCAACCTTTGCTTCAGTTACACAGATCAATCATTGGCTTTAGGAAACAATAAATATTCAAAGATAAAATAAAAAAAACGTTTTTTAGGCTTTAAATTAAACGTTATTTTAAACTTCATAATGAAACTCTGCAGTTTGAATACCAAGCACTTAACGACTCCTGTATCTTGCTGAAAAGCTGCTTTTAATTTAGTTTTATTTCAAATGTTTCAAGATGATTTCACTATAAACCAGAGCAAAAGGACTTGGTAAGATTTTGTGATTCTGCAGTGTATGTAATTGTTGTGTTAATGTTATAAAACTATGGTATTTTCTCATAGTGACCCAGTTATTACTGATAATTTCCAGTAACTCTCCAACAGTCACTCAGTAAATTTCAACCAAATTAACTAATTCTGATTAAGTTTATAAAGTTTTCAATCTACAAGAATTAAAATAAACTTCATAAAATTGACAGAAAAATGTAATTTCTAACCCCGTCTTTACATGTCGCATGAAAACATGCAGATGAGGGAACATTAACCCGCTACGTCGTCATACTAAAGGAATCTCGCCTGGCCTGCAGCAGGTCAAAGGTCACATGACTCCAACTGGGTTTGTTCCTGTTTAACGCGCTGCAGGCCGTTTCTTCTTGAACACAGCAAAGATGGGACGAAACTACAGATTTAGCGTCACATGATAGCTTCCCTCCCTGCAGGTGAAATGTGAGCCTCTATCAGCCGTGAATGTTTGGAAATAAAATATTCCAGGCGAACAAAACCGACCCCTGGGATGCGATACGTTTGTGATGCCAGCCTGGAAACCACCTACATCTAGTTTTTCTTTATAAAAGCATCTGAAACCATCAAACCTGAAAGCTTAGAGCTCTCTCAGGGTTTCCCTCAGTGTATTAGAAGCCTGGCGGGCCACCAGGCTTTACTTATGCCCCCACCAGGCTTAGCATTGCTTATTTATTTCAGGGTTTTTTTTTATGTTTGCATTTTTTTTAAGACTTTCTAGTTGGTGTTCAGATATTAATCTTCCAATCTTCCAATAATACATAATTATCAAGTGATATTTTCAAATTTTCTATCAACTTTAAACATTTTTTTAACTCAAAAACACGATGAGCTGCTGGGTGAATCCCTGCTGAGCGCCCCAACCACCAGGCTGTTCTTGGGGAAACCTCGTCTCTGGTTGTATTTTCTGTCAGGAATAATCATGACCGCGTGGTGAGGCTCGTTACCTGTCCTCCTTGTTGATCTGGTCTCCGAAGCCCACCGTGTTGACGACGGTCAGCTTGAGGCGCACGTTGCTCTCCTGCAGCTCGTAGGTGTTGGACTTCAGCGTGACGCCTGGCTGGTTGTGCTGGGTGGGCTCGCCCTCAAACTTGGTGTTGAACAGCGTGTCCATCAGAGTGGACTTACCCAGACCCGTCTCACCTGGAAAACAGAAACACAGCGTTACATTAGGGGAGTCCAAAGTGTGGCGCGGGGGCCGTTTGTGGGCCCTGGACTGATTTTGTGCAGCCCCCTGACTGCAATTTAAGAGTAATACAAATGCAGCCTAAAGGATTGACGTTTTTATTTTTAACTGGAGCAGAAAGATTACAGATCAGTTTGAATCGTCTTAAAATATAAAGTATTAATCTTTAAATAACCACTTTTCATTTTTTAGCTGAGACATCTATCCAGTTCCACAATCTGAGCGACATAAATCTTTCTTTTATTTGCTATGTTTTTTTCATTTAACGGAACAAATTAGCAAAACTCTTCTTACGTTTTGGCTCTACTACCTCTTTCCAACACTTACAAAAAAAATACTTAATTTCTTTAATTAAAACTATTACATTGTCAAATTGGAGGGAAAAAAAGTAACTCACAATATAACTTTTTATGGAAAAAAAAACAACATCTTTTTGACCTGGAAGACAATTCTGCGCCATGTAACAAAAGGTTTGAACGTGCCTGCTTTAAATCAAAGAAATTAAAACATTTAAATGTACAAAATCATCATCACTCTGTCCTCATTCACTTTAAAAACAAAAATGTCTAAGTCAAAGACAGGTGGCTTTTTAATCAGCTTTATTTTAAGCTCCTTAGACGAATTGATTGAATCCAAAGCAGAAATGAGGAATAAATCAGGTGTGCAGATTTAATGGCAGCCTGGAGGAGTTTTTACCCTCATTTTAATGCTTACAGAAGTCGTGCATTCTGCCTGCTTTCTGGTTCAGACCATCAGATGACTCAGATGTGGAGCTTCCTCAGTCAGAAAATCTATTTTCATTCTTCACAGCCTGACCTACAGTCTGTGCCAATTACATAGGAAATATCACCAGATCAGATAGAACCAGATCAGCTATATTGTTGTGGTTTCAAAACATATTAATGTATAAGAACGTCCCAGTCAAAGTCCAGGCCTAAATTCAACTGAAAATCTGTGGCAATACTTGAAATTTGATGTTCACAGACTCTCTCTGACTGACTGAGCGAAACCTGAGCTACAAAGAAGAATTGGCGAATATTTAATTCTCCAAGAAGCCAGAGACAGAACCCAAAAACTTGCAGCAATCAAACTAGATGTGAACTCAAGCAGACAGAACAGGCGAATGACAGATTCTCAGATTTTTTTCTAGAATATTTTAAAAGCAATATCTCGTTTTCTTTTCACTCTACATTTATTCAACACTTTATGTTGATCTAAACCATAAGATCACTTGAAAACTTCTGTAAGTCAATGTTTATAACTGAATTTCTGCAGAGAAAAGATTCTGGTTCTCCCTCCCATCATTGTAAAGTACTGACTAAAACTAAACTAGTCCGAATTAGTTTTCCAGGCTGACAAAATCTAAATCTCAATCTGCAACAAGCTGCACTTTTAGAATAAAACAGAAGGATATCTGGCAGAAATGTTTTGAGAATTAGTTTGCCATCTTTCAAATGGAAAATTTATAAAAAACAAACAAACAAACAAACAAAAAAGAGCTTAGATGTATTTTTTTAACCCCTCCACCTACATGGGATCTTTAGTAGAGAAAAAAGACCAATGGAAAGTGGTTAAAGTCATAAAATAACTCTTAATGTTTATTATTTCCCCTATTGTTATGATCAGCAGGGAACATGGCAAGAGGCTGAGAGAGGGGGATTACGTTCAGGAAGCAAATCCATTCAGGATACAAAACGACAACGGAAGAAAAACATCTTTAAAAGAAAGTGCGTTTTAATAATCTTTCTGTCTAAAAAATTTTAATAAATAGTTTGGGGATGCAAAATAAAGATTTATCATTGCAGAAAACAAGGACATTTCATCTGGACTTGTGAGAGGAAAATGCTTTGAAGGCGTGTTGATGTGGTTGACTGTGGCCAGAAGAAAGCCATATTGTTTACACTCTGTCATGGCAATGTGTCAAACAAAACATAGGGAACAACATAATTAGATAAACCAGTAACCACCACAAAGCATAGCCTCCAATAAGCTTAGTAAAAACTAATAACTGCGAGTTAACTAAAAGAAATGCAATGCATCTACATCCAGATGATACCAGATATTTACACACAGTAAATATGTTTTTCCTCACTGTTTGAAGTTAACTGAGACCAAATGTTTTATCTTTTAGCTTAGTTAGAGCGACCAAAATTATTCCTACTTGCTAAATTGTTCTTGTACCTTTGTCACTATGGTAACTGAAACAGAGCCTATCAGAGAGCATAGACAGTAAGGTGTGATTCCTCATGTGAAACTAATATCTGGTGTTATTAAAGCTGGTAGACAAACAACATGCAGAGGTTTGTGGCGCTCACCAACGCAGAGGATGTTGAAGCAGAAACCACGGTTGACAGACTTGTTGACCAGCTGGTCAGGCATGCTGTCAAAGCCAACATGGCCGGCCAGAGGCACAGCGCGGACTCCTTCGCCCTAAAAGCACAAGAAATCAGGTTAGTGTCTGCAGTTCCAAAAACTCCCATTTATCTCTGCTCGTCGCTGCATCAGCAGCTGAAACTCGCATTACCTCGTCCTCCATCTTATCCGACTGACAGCGAACCAAACTGAATTCAGGTGCAGTCTAACTCACTTCCTGTTTTCAGAGCTGCAGCGCTCTTCCGTCAAAAATCGAGACAGTTCGAAACCACAAAGTACATATATGGAAGGTAATGGCTCCTCTTTTAGACAACAAAAAGAGGAGAAAATACCGGCTAATAAAGACCGAATGTATTTTATCAGGATTTTTGTAAAACATGGTGGTGCACGGTTCTGAAGTGAACTAAAAAGTTGCCCGGTTGTATTCTGTCCTTTGCTAAGGCACTGAAAAATAAAATCCACTTTGACCAACTGTCTTTCAAACAAATGTAATTACTAAGCAGAGTATTAATGTGTTAATTTGAGTGTCATTACAAATACAGCTGTTTATGACAGTCTTAGAGCAGGGCAGTAAGAGTCAAAAGTATTCACAGGCCAAAAAAGTCCCCTCAAAATTTAAGCAAATAAAGTAGCCAGATTTTATTTTAACTTTATATAGATTTTTTAAATAAATGATATTCATTGCAGATCTAAAACTTAAAAGGGATTTTGCACATTTAATGTATTAAAAGAAAGGCATCTACTTTTCAATTTATTTTAGGTTTGATTAAACAAATTTATTTTCAGTAATAAGAACAGGATTTGACTCACTTTTTTCATAATGCTTGTTATATTTAGCCAAGTTTCAAAAAGACAAAAAAAGCTGATATGGATGTATAAAAGTTGCCTTTTCAGGAAAAGGATCTGAATAAGCGTGATTCTGCCTTTTGTTAATGCTTAGCTGTAAAAAAAAAAAAAAAACGTAACGTTTTCTATTGCAGAAAAATTATGTTCGTAGTAATTTTACCTCAATTACAATTAGAACGGTGCTGCACAAAATCACGCCAAGGGCCACTAAAGGCCCGCACGCCTCAGTTTGGATACCCTGTCTTGTAGGTTAAAACACGGTAGTGTCAACCTGAAAGTTTGTTCTTTTTTTTGTCTTAAATCAAGTGTAAAATATGTGGTAAGACTTGAAATGTTCAAATATTCTCTCTATTGACAACAAGGAAAAATTTGGCATAACCCAAAAGCAGCTGAGATTGCATTAATTCAGAGCGTCAGAACACACACATGCCACACCTTTCAGATTTATATTTGTAACACCAAGTATCCTTTTCCTTCAGCTTTATCATTTTGTTTTACTCTGGCCTGACCTATCACATAAAATCCCAACATTCATTTTTGTGGCTGCAACATGACAAAACGTACAAGATATGATAAAAATAATGTTCAAAATGCAACTTTTTAAACTGTGTGTGGTTGTCAGTGAGTATTTGATTGTTCCGATTCGTTTTTCCTGCAGGCTATGTTTATGTTATGAGCTGTTGGGAAGCAAAGAATTTGCAAAAGATGCCAAAAAAGCTAAATCTCTCCAGCAGCTAAACCTCAGACAAACCGGCCATTATGTGGCTTAACATAACACAGTGCTGTTGTCCAATTTGGCAAAGGCTTTGAAAGAAAACACACTCTCAGGGTAAATTTAAAATAACTGTCCAATCTGATGGTACTGAACAGTTGCGGATTGTTTGGATGACTTGAGCTGGGTTTAAACAGCTGGGAGACTGTTTGGGAAACTGATGGTAACGAGACAAATAGCCTCTATATTTCTGCAGCATTCCTGAAATCATCATCCTTGCTTTTCATGACACTCACAGCCAAGTAGCACACAGCCGGTTTCATTCATTTGGGCCACAAAGGGAAATCAAACTGCACAAGGCTCTGCTATTCTAAGCACTCCCTCTGGGTTAAGTGGCTTCCTTTTCCACGAAAAAAAAAAAAGAAACAAGTGAACATTTTGAAAATACAAGCTTTTTATACTATACGTAGCACGCTTTTTTCCTTTTTTTAAATACTAGTTAAAGACACCGCCGTGTGAAAGTTAACGGGACTTCAACATAACGGAAATGAGAACCGAAGCTGTGCTTAAATGGGGGCGTTGAGAATGAATGGCCTACCTACGGTTCTATGTGGGTTTTTAACGGTGCAGAACCGACTACGTTACATTTTTCGACAGTATTTTACAAGTCGACATTTTGTTTTGGAATAATTATGCTAAAGGTAGCCTCGCGTGAAATCAAAATGGGTCAAACAGAAACATTTCAACAGATGGACGTTGGGTCTTTACTGAAAATTGCTTATCCAAATCGTTTTTAGTGCACATTCTAATTTTTAAAATCTGTATAATTATTACTAAAACCGTCTTTAGCTTGCTACTATAGATTTTTTGATGGAATGGAGCACGAAAACGGATGTTAGCAGGATAACCCTTCTACTGATTCTCATAATTCTCCCCCTCTGTAACAAAAAGCTACATCAATATATAGTTTTCTTGCGACTCGGATGTGTAACACGTGCATAGTGAGATTATCTCTGTGTAAAACGGGAAACTTACAGCTTGCCTTGCTATCTCAGTGGACGCCATGGTGAGTGCTGTTAGCTGGAGAACAAACCCTCCGCGGCTCTGAGGTTAGCAAAGGAAGCTGCGCCGTTTACGATATACTCAAAGCTGGCCTGCTCGGAACGTACCATTTATTTCAGCCGGTTTACGCTCGACGTAAAATAAAAATACAGAGAATACTATCGTTATTTATATAGTTTTTAAGAATTATGAATTTGTTTTTTGGATGAATATTTTCTAGAAAACGGAATTAAAGAGCGAAAGCCACTGAATGCTCCCCTCCACCGTCGACGCCCCCCACGCAAGATGCCATGATGGTTGCGGCTGATGGTAAAGAAGGGCAGTGAACGTTCAAACGGAAAATCTGATGTAGAAACAATGCAACGTTATTCTTTTCATTTTGGGAGGATCTTCATAATTAGATGTTGAGTCATAATATAAATATACAAACATAACATTGTGGATACAAAATTGGAAATCACGAGTAATAACCTGATCCTTATTCCCAAATATTAAAAGTGCAAGTTACACAAATGTAATTTTTAGAAATTGCTTCTAGACGTATTTTCCAAAAGAATTTCGCTTTTCCTCAGCTCTTTGAAAAAGTTTGGACAAAGAATCCTGCTTTTCTCTACAATAGTATATCCCATTCAATTTTTGACATGTCTATTATTTTATACATATGTATCTTATGTATAGAATAGAACATATATCGTATACATATCTATTATTGTTTTATGTTTATTTATTTATTTATTTATTTATTTATTTTAATTTTTATTGTGTACTGTGCTGGGACAAAAATTTTTCACCCCTCAGGGAATCAATAATGTATTATTATCTTATTATCTTATTATCTTACATACTCACATGGTAAATTAAGAGACCTATTTTATTAAATATGCTTCATATTTTTTTCTAATACTATTATTCACTTATTGTGTTATATGGCTTTTGCACTACTTTCCTCTCTCTCTTTTTCCCATTTTATGACTGCTGCTAGTCACTCAAAATAGTTGCATAAGAATTCTGTATAATTGTAAGATTTGTCTATTTGCAATAAAGTTAATTGGAAAAAAACGTTTCAAACGGAAATTAGCAACAGCAAGTAGCCCTATTTCGAGAAAGCTGTTAAAATATAATTCTGTATGATTCCACAGAACATGAAGAACATGTTCATAGATGCACATATCGTACTCCTGTTCAGCGTAACTGGGACTGACACTAGTTGCCACAAATCACAAACTACAAATCAAATATCTTGCCATTCTGTTTTAGCTAGGTGAGCTAACTGATCATAGAAACAATAGAAACGCCTTTTTAGTCACGTGTCTGAGATCGACCAATAGGAAGAACGCATCGTATTTAAATGAAGCGGCGGCTGTTGGAAACGACACTACAGTTTTGTACCACAACAAACTGGCAACGAGGAGAGGACTAACGAAAAAGAAGGAAACACGAACAGCGTTTATTGAAACTCTGTGTCAGAAAGGTGGGTGAAACGTTTCGTTGTTCTTATTACTTTCTGCATAGTGTTCTTTTGAATTGCTTCAAGCTTGTAACCTGTCCGTTTAGTTATAAGTAATGTGAGCTAACACAAGCTAACGGTCATCTTGGTGTTGGTCAGCGGATAAATCAACAGACATTTTAACTGAAATAATTAGACTGGAATTATAAGTGTGATGCACGTAATCGATGTAAACATGTGTATTTGGACAAATAAGGCGGCGCTTATCAAGTTTTGCACTTTCAGTTGGGTAATTCTATATTCGGGTGCATCATGGCAACTTATAATTCATCTACTTTATCAGAAAACTTTAAATATTGCATAACTACCCTTAAACACCGAAGAAGCTGAGTGCTGTATTCAAGCATACTAATGAAAAATTCAGTAGGAGGAAAACCTGTAGAAAAATTACACTGCCAAAAGTACCAGTACCTGTTGGCAGGACCTAGGTAACACTTTTTGACCTCCCAGAAACTTCATCAGTCTTCAAAAGCTACTATTCTGCGACTTTTGGAAACGTCCCTTTTTCAACATACCCAATGACTGGCTGTTTACCAGGCTATTGCAGAGCTGAGTGACTGCTGATGAGGGAATTTGATTTGGGTGTGTTGACAGAACTTTACAAGTAAAAAGTTAATTTGCCATCTGGTATTTTTTTAAGTCAGAGTTCTGAATGTTTTAAAGTGTCAAAGATTTGCAGTCAAGTATCTTGGTTTAAGAGAAATGTCCTATTTTCTGGACTAAAAAGTAAGACATTAAATGTTGGTTTCAATTTAAGGATAAGTTTCCACCAAATAGAACTAGTTTCATATTAAACTCCATGGATTCAAGTGTTTGAATACGTTTAGTTGCTTGTGAACCATAATGGATGAAACTTCAATCAACTTTTTTTTTTTAAGGGACTCATTAAAAGATGATGTTGACTGGTGTCTAATTTTGTTAAAGTAATTTGAACTGCCTTGCTGCTGAAATGTGCTCTAAAAATAAACTTGACTAGCTGGACTAATACTTCCATTTTGTTTTGTGGAATTAAACAGATTAAATGTTTGGCCCCAGGATGTTTTCATTGGGGTAAAAATTGTTTCCAAGAGCCCTATTGCATATTCCCCCCATCCCCAAAGTAAAAATTACTATTTGGGGGTGGGGGAGCCTTTTCTGTGACCTTAAGCTCAGCTTTACACCTTGCTGCATTAACTTGGAGCTGTTCTTGCGGGAGGAGCGTATTGGCGGTCTGACAATCCTTGACCTTTTTAATCTTAAAAATAACCTTCTTGTAATTTTCTGCAGAAACTAATGCATAACTGTTTCCAGATACAATGGAGGGTATAATCTTTGCAGAGCAGGAAAATGCACAACTTCATGGATCCTCGCAGAATTTGCGCCGGCGACTTAAATCTGTTCCAGGTATTCAACTTTTTTTTTCTTTTTCTCCATCCATCAACCCTTGGTTTGCAAGAATACACTAACTTTTGTTTCCACAACCAGAGAAACTAAAGTCTCCTATGTTGGCCAAAACGATGGTCACACCGCTCTCATCTGGCCGCAAGGCTTTTGGTGTGGTGGGCAACAGGATTTCAACACCAGCTGTCAAAACGCAGGAGAAGAAACTCGCTAAACCACAGGTTGGAGGTCTAACTTCAGTTTTTCTTTTCTTTAAATCAGTGTTTACGAGCTCCTTTTGTTCCCACTAGGAAACAAAAGCGATGCCAGCTACTCAGACCAAAGCGGAAGAATATCCAGAAGTTGAGCAGTTTATCCCTTATGACCCATTAGGTAAACCAATCAATATCTCCACTTAACACTGCCAAATAATTAGGAATTACTTTTAAGTCTTGCAGGCAAATGGTCCTTCATTCTAGAGTTCATCGTTTTAGCTGAAGCACTTGACAGCAATGTTTTATTGAATTGCTTTATTTCAGAGTTTCAGAGGTACAGTGTACCTGAAGAGCTGATTCCTCTTGGCTGCATGGCTCTGTCTGGGTTGGCTTGCTTTCCACACAGATGCCCTGATCTGGATGAGGAAAAGATAGAAGAGCTCCAATACCTTTCCCCTGTAGAAATGCCAGAGTGTCCAGGTATGAACTCATTGGTGGTAGATTTCTGAAGTGGATCACTATTGACGCATTTCAGATCGGTGGTCAAAATGTCTGACTCATAAACTTGCATTTCAGATGCTTTAGAGACATTGACTGTTTGAAAACTCCTCTAATTAAAATGTTTAACCTTGGATTACCATTTCCAGTTTGATATTGACATTTCTTAAGCCAGTTTTGTCACAGCACCTGAAAACAAAATTTACAAAGTGTGAAACGGTACAACATTTCACATAAAAATTTGAATCTTATGGAAAAATTAAGTAAAACCGTTTTAAAATGGCTAATGGTGTTTTATTGGAGCATCCTCCAATAAAAGATGCTGTATAAATCCTTAAACAGCTTTTTTAAAATTGGTTTTAAGCCTTTTTTGAAGGCTTAGCTGGTCATGTGGTGCAGTAGGTGGTGTAAATATAGAAAGTCACTTGATGATCAGGCTAGATGAAAGGCCGTGCTTTGGCAGGAAATGGTTTTTCCTTTTACAGATGATGGGAAAACTTGCACCATCTTGTTAAAAACATGGTGGCTTATATTGCATGCATGACTAATCATGCCTGGACTCTACGTGTTCTGCATTGAGCTCATTAATAACAAGCAGGTCACTGACTGAGTTTTCTTCAAATCAGGAGGAAAATGCAGTTGCAAAAACTCTGGCTAATTTACCAAACATTTAAATGATGACAATTATGCAGAACGTCCAGCTACATAACAGTTTTAAAGCTCTTGGTCATAGTCGGCATTTATGGTACCAGAGTTAACTCGGATGTTGCCAGAATGAAAATTTTATAAAATGTATTTCTAATCTGCTCAGACGGTGACTTGGTAAGGTAACTGTTGGGCTCAGATGTGTAATTTTGGACTCGATTTAAAAATAGGGTGACATTATTATAATGCATGCTTGCGTTTAAATTAATTATAGCCGTTTGAGTCTGGAGCACATGTTGGAGTATCATTAACCAGACTGTCCCTGTTTTCAGCTGACCTCACGGAGCTGACCGCTTTTCTTCAAACTATCGATGAGCTGACTGAACTTCCTTCAGAACCTGAGTTTTAACGCATTTATTAATGCTCTGTATTTTTCTTTGAATAAAGTTGTTTTACCATGTTCTCATTGGCTGCAGTTTTTTTTTGTTTTTCACTGAAAGTATCGGAATAAACAAAGTTACTTCCTGCTTTAAAGTCCACCCTGGTCACATGTGAGGGATTCTTGCTATTGGGTTTTGTCAGATTAGAATGAACTTTGTCTTTGTTCCTCTTTACAAAGGAAAGCAGGATCTCAGGTTTTGTTTCGTTATGAACCCTAAACTAAAAGTGCATCTTTTCATCTTGATTTATTAAAACGGACAAGGTCTTTTATGAACAAACTTGCGTTTGGTACCAGGACAGGTGAGTTAATACTAGTGTGTTTGACACTAAATGGCCCCTAGAAAGGGGAAGTGTTATGATTTTTGAAAACAAAACTTCCTTATGGGCATTTTCTGCCAACTTTTTTTAAATGCATTTTTTTTTTCTCGACACAGGAAATGAGGGAAATTATTGGCGTTTATTATCGGAGACATCTTCAGGGTGTAGTCTAAAAGGAAGTAGCCTGGGAGCTGCAGCGTAAGGCAAGCGGTATGCATTGCAGCGGATCGGAACCAGCTGCCCCCGATCGGACTCCCAGACAGGGCTCCATTGTGGAGCGGCTGTCTCGGTATGGCATGCAGGTCATGCCCGGAGCCTCCCCGCGTAGGTCGAGGCTGCAGAGGCAGCAAGAAGTAACCGACAGCTCCGCTCCGGAGGAGTCCGTCCCGCCGGTTCTGCGTAGAAAGTACATGAAGGAGCTTCTCCTGAGCCGGGCATCAAGCAGCGGAGTGGGGTACCCAAATTACATTTACTAAGCTTTTGAGAAAATGTGGTGCGCTGTACTTGAGTGATTTTAAGAAGTATCGCTATTCGAGCAAAATGTCTGGATTATCTATCCACTGAATGTATTAACCAGAAATTCACCAGACACAGACCTGCAGATTGTTAGTTTCGGACGTTTATACCAAAATTTCCACTTTCCTTTGTATTCATCTATGTAATTTTTAAATGAAATGCATTCCAAATTAACAAATACTTGTTTTAGTCGTGACTAAAACAAGTATTTGATATTTTTAACGTGAGTAAAAATATGAAGTGCTACTCTGAGTACCATTTTTTTGATACTCGGTCCACTGAGTTAACTTCACTGAATGAAAAAACATGAATTTTATTGAAAAACTGATTTAGAAAAAATTTTTGCTTAGTATGTGAATTGTCATTTTCGTCCTTAAAGTACCTAAATTTCCACGTAGCTTTCTATTTTGGTATGTCCTGGTTATGTTTTCTTCTAAATTTGTACTCGACTAATTTCTTGGATGATGTACTTGGTAGCGCTTGCTACTTTTACTCCAATATAATTTCTGGGTCGTCTGCAGCAGCGGGTTGCTGCAGAGCCTCTCCCCGGACCAGGAGGACTCGGACTGGGCTCTGTATCCCATGGAGCACGCCTGGATGCTCCTGGCGGTAGAGGGGAACTACGAAACCATCAAGGACTTCATCTCCGAGGACCCGCAGCTGCTGACCCGGCGGGACTTCATCAGCGGATACTCGGTGCTGCATTGGCTGGCCAAGCGGGGACAGGACGAGATCCTGCTGAAGCTGCTGCGGTTCGCGGAGCGTGCGGGCTTTGCGGTGAATGTGAACCTGCGGGGCAGCGGCGGGCTAACCCCCCTGCACGTTGCCAGCATGCAGGGCCAGTTCGCGGTAATCAAGCTGCTGGTCGGGGCTTTCGGCGCCAACGTGGACGCGATGGACTACAATGGGAAGCGGCCGTGGCAGTACCTGCGGGAGGACGCCCCGGTGGAGATGAAGGAGCTGCTGGGCACCTGGGACGAGGAGCACAGCTGCGGCTGTGCGCAAAACTTCAACAAGAACGTCAACAACAACTGCGCTGGCGCAGTGAGCGCGGCCGCATGCGATGAGGCGAATGGCGAAGAAACTGAAGAAGTGAGTTACTTTGACAGAGCCAAGAGAAGCAGCTGGAGGTTCGAGTCTCTAAGGAAGCTGAAATCCTCCTTTTCATTTGTTAGAAGCAAAACTTGAGATTATGGCGTACTTTAAAGGGGCAGTGTTCTGTAGAATCAACCTATTTTAAGGTTTACATCATGCTATAATGTTACTCCCTCATCAAAAACATACCTGGAGTGTTTCCTTCGATCTCCATGGCAACCACTCAGGTGTGGAAAACACCTGGGTGGACCTAGTCCCACCTTTGAGACGCAGCTCCACCTCATTTCCAAGTTTCTTTCTCCCAGAGCAAACTTCTATCAGTCGGCTCCTTCAGACTAGCCAGCAGCAATTAGCAACCACCTGGTAGAACTTATCTGCTGAGCTCGCTATATGAGCTATTTCTCAAATCAATGAAAAATGTTGGTAAAGGGGCAGTATGATGTAAAATCAATTCTGAACTTTATTTCATGTTCCCTCATCAAAAACAACTGGAGTGTTGCTTTGATCCTTTAATCTCCATGGCAACCATTTAGCTGCTCAAAACGCCTGGTTGGACTTAGCTCCGCCTTTGAAGACATAAATCCCCTTCAGAGCTGCAGGTTCCAAGCTTCCACCTCACAGAGTACTCCTCCCCACCCACCACTCCCTCACTCAGCTCCTTCAGACTAGCCAGCAGCAATTAGCAACCACCTGGTAGAACTCGTTATATGAGCTACTTCTCAGTGTGACGCTGGTAAAAATGTTGTTAGAGGGTTAGTAGAGGAGCCATATTGTGAGGACTTTCTGAAATCAGTTTTTTTTTTTTTAAAGAGACAGAGGCCCAATTTCAAGACGTTATTACAAGTCAAATAACTTGTCATTTGATTTATACATGATTTTTATAATTGAAGATAAGGCCATAATCAAAGAATAATGTCACCATGTGCCTGGAGAATACATATTGCCCCTTTAAAATGCATGTTTTGGTAATTACATCTCTTCAAACATGTAATTACCTTTTGGTGAAGTTTTTGTTTTTCCTTTAGCTTATAGAAAAAACAAATCAAGTTTTACATTTCTACCAATCCATTGTGTTTATGAACAAAAATCAAATGCATGTTTCTAATTACTGTCTGATTAGAAAATCCAATTACCAAATCATGCATGATGTGTACAGTCAACCAAAATTCACATTACGGATCTGCTTTTACAGTAAGTTGAAGGTGCTGTGACTTTGCTTCTAATTGTCCTTAAAATGTGAAGAACTATCTACAAACTTGCATGTTGGAACAATTTCACAATTTCCCTGCTGCTTTCTCAAACACTTTAAAAAAAGTGACAGACTTGCTCAATGACATTTCTTGGTCATGCCATTTAAAATCAGCAGGTTTTTATCAAAACAAAAATGGAAACAATTGTAAACATCCAAATGGATCTACTGGGTTTCTGTTGTTCCTCCACACTGAGCACTAACACTTTTTATCTGCTGCTAAATTAAGCCAATTGAATAACTGCTGTGTCAAATTTTAAATAAATGCAAACTTTAAAGAAATAGCAACTTGTTTCTTGTTTTGTTTTTTTATGGGTCTAAGTGTTAAAGTTACTTTAAACAAACTATACGAAATCACTGCAAAAACAAAATCTTACCAAGTATTTTTGGTCGAGTTTCTGGTGCAAATATCTTGGTACACTTGAAATGAGACTTAACAGCTGACAAACAGGAGCTTGTTTTAAAAAATGAAAATAAAAGTACTTGTAGATTATTTCACTGTTTGTAAATGAAATAAGCTGCCAATGGAACTTGAACTTTATCAATAAGAAATTAGACTGAAACTAAGATCTAATCTCTTGCTAAATTAGGTTCTCTTATTTCAAGAATACTAAGATATCTGTGCTATAAATGACTAACATTTAGTTCAAGTCGCTGCCATGTTGGGTAAAAACAGTTTCACCTTCTTTAAGTTATACTCCAACCAAATATGTAATGAAAGATTGATTCAAATGGGAATGTACTTAAGAACACTGTGACACTACAAAAGCTGCATCATGCAGTCAGTTACCTACAAAATATTTTTAAAATTATAATCTTTATCATCACAATTTGGCCACAAAATACCAGTTTTTAGTCCACATCGCCCACCTTTAAATGCAACTATTAAATCTCTTGCTCCTGTCACTTGGAATCCTTTTCCCTGCAAACTAACTTCTGATATAGTTAAGACAAAAAACCCCCAAACATCTGCATTTCAAATCTGACTTTTTATTGTCAAACACGAAGAAAGCCAGAGTATCTGTACAAAACGAACTCTGCTCCAGATGACGCAGCTCCCTCCAGACATCTGGAGGTCGGGACAAACGGCCTCCATGTTTACAGGCCGAGCTTCGTCCTCCTCCAGTGTCTCCTCTTGGAGTTGTACCTGAAAACAAGACAGAGGAAAAGTTCAGTTGAATATTTATACGTTCTTAGTGCTGCTTCAACTCCCCATAACATCATTACTATGTTATGAGAACATTATTAAAACATAAATAATTTGTCCTGCAGCTGCAGTTTCCTCATCACCAGAGCGGTGAGGAAGAGGAGGAGGAGCGCAGCAGGAGGAAGATGCTCTCAGCAGGGTTAATGACAGCACTCTACTGATGATGAGCGCTGCATTTGCAGACCTGCTTTAAGTTATAGACTCCATGTTTTCCTTCTATCCATTAGTCTGTCAGTTATCACTGAAACTTTAATATAAATAAATCAGGAAAACAGAAATGGAGACCAAAATTAAGACTAATGGTCAGCAAATGAGCAACATTGACTTTAAAAAAAACAAAAAAACCACTATTATAATTTGAGGTAAACACAAATCAAATAAGGACAACATGCATTCAGTGTTGCCAGTTTGGGAGAGTTTCTACACAATTGGGCTGATTTTGAACATTAAGCTGAAGGGGGGGGAAAGCTTTTGGGAGTATTGTTAAATTTTATGCTGCTTTTAATAGGTTTTAAAGTGTTCAGAATATATTTTTTAAACATCGTATGTGGCAGAAAAGCACAAAACGTTTAATAAAATACTGCATTATTGAACTTTTCTTATTAACCAGAATCTGTTGAATGTGACATCATCAATGATCATAATGGTCATTGGTTAAGCAAGAGTAACTATGTGGTGTTTTTGTAAAAGAAATTACTATTTAAAAGGTCACAGAGTCATGAAAACACAAGTCTCATTGTGTTCAGAGTCGAGTCCCAGTTGGATCTGGGTCTGGTCAGAATCTAATCTGATGCTCACAACATGAATGATGTCAGAGGTTGAGATTTGGGCTGTTTTTTCTTTTAGAGTTCAGTCGGGTTTTACATTGGTTTTTTGGGATGGAAGCTGTCAGATCTGGAAACCCCGCACACATTAATCACCAGGAGGTGAGCCGAGTGATAACTGGACTCCAGAAAGTTTTATTGGGCGTACACTTTTGAGAGATGCTAACCGACCAGATGCCGCTGGAGCGAGTCGTTTGAAAACAATAGGTCAGTTCTTCACATAGACTGCTGAACTTAGGTGTGTAAGCAAAGTTAATTTGATCAACTCTTTATGCAGTTTGAGTAACTTTTAGAAAAAATAAAAATAATGTCATTGCCATTCAATGTTTGTACAAATCTGCAACCAAAACCTAACTTTGCATGAATATGAAAAAAAGATTTAAAAAACTAAGTTATGCATCCCAAACTCTTCGCAAATGAATTGTATTTGTACTTTCGCTTTGCCTCTGGTAAATAGAAATGTTATTAATATCCTGCCAAATGTGTTTGAGATATTGTACACAAACAAGTCAGTATTTTGTTAAGTTATAACACTATATCAACATAATCAACATGTAAATTTGAATGAAGTCAAAGTAACTACCAAACGAACTTTAATATAAATTCATTTTCACAGTCAAAATTATCTTGGCGCTGCAGTTTAAGCTGACATCTTCCTTATCTCTGCTCTTACAGGAACAGAAAATCAGCCAAGAAAAATAACTGCAACTCCTGGATTGGCTCCTGCCTTTTAAATGCTAGCCAATAACATGTCACACAGCAACGCATGTAGATAAATTCAGCTTAAATTTCTTTTTTAATATTTCTCATAAGTTATATCAAAAGTACTACAAATATGCAAATTTGTCAAATAATTTAGTCATGTTCCACAGAAACTGTAACCAGAAATATGCAGGAGTCCACTGCATTTGGATTGTTTACTTTTGTAAAATATCTCTAGATTATGTGTTTTGTGAGCCATATTCTAATAACATAAACTGAATAAATTTATGTAAAGAATATGCTACTTAATCCAACACTGATACAGTTATACATTGAAAAGTTCTCATTTCATGGGTTCCTGTGATGACTGTTAAACATTTATGTCCACATTGCTGTAGTGAGCAACTTTTACACAGGCACAAGAATATTTAGCATCTATTAAAGCGGTTTGTGTAGATTATTTTCAGGTTGGAACACCATTAAAAATTCAATTTAGGCTGCTTTAAGCAGAGTATTTCTCCTTCAAATACTAGATCTAGTCGCATTAAACAATGCTGTAGATTAAACAATCCCTTTAGCTCTTTAGAGTAAAGTTTCATGTTTATAAAGCTGCAGCAACAGAAACATGAGAACTCACCTGATCTTGTTGCCAGTTTTCATTCTGATCCACTGAGGAATCGGCCGGTTCTGTTTCTGCTTCTTGGCCAGAAAGCGCTTGATCCTGAAAGTCTTGTGGGACGACTGGAAAATGTAACAGAACCCAGTCAGTAACATGTTTGTATCTAAAGTTTGTACTTCACGTCCTTATGATGAATTCGCTTCACAAAACCCAGAGAAAGTTCGGAGCTAGCATACCTAGCACCGTATCTCGGTTAATTTAACCATGTTATCTGCGTATTTTTCATCAAAATACGGACACTTTCTTTACCAATACAATATATATTATTCATTTCGGGTAACAGTTATGGATTAAAAGCTTTGTAAAGATGGATGTTTAATGATTTTATATTTACCATTTTCTCCACAATCCTTTCCCCACTATGGCGGTGGTCGAAGAGAAAGAAGGACGTGACGTAAGCAATTTTAAGCAGTGGGCCTCCTCGAAGCAGCGACACCAAGCGGCCACTGGAGGAAATGCAGGCAGTTTTTATGGCAATTCATAACTTTCGCTACAAATGACAAAAATCTGACTATTTTCAAAATGAAAAGGCAATTTATAAATGTTGACTATTGCATTTTTTACACTAATAGTCTTAGAAATATATTTCAGTGATGTTTTTTTTTCTTTTTTATGTAAAAGTTTCTTGATTTTCTTTACTTTAAAGCCTAAAAACAAGAACATAATTTTCTTTCATTAAGAGAAATGGAAAACAAAAATTGTATGGTAGGCTATTTTGTTTTGGGTACACCCTGGACAAGTCACCTGTCCTCCATGTGTACCATTTTATTTTCAAAACAAATTATAACATGACAGATTGGTCCATTAAACATGTTTTTACTTTTTTTTGCATCTCCACATAAGATAGGTTTCTTGATCAAATTTATTTCTTGAATGTTTATCAAAAATATTTAGATTCAGTTTTAGCTGCTCAAATGCAAAAAAGTAGTTTATTTAAAGAGTACAGATATTCTTAATCACTTGATATTAAAAATGTATATGTTGTTGAGTAATCAAGACATTAAACAGTTTTGTCCTTAAATTATTTCCTAATATATTTTTCTTAATATTCGTGCTTAGAAAATCAAAAGTTGAGATGGAAAACGGTGCAAAGTAAAAACAGAGACAGACTTCAGCAAGTATTTTTATTTCTAGGCAGAGATTGTGTAATTTTTGTTAGTATTGCCAGCAAATATTTGCTCCGATGTTTAACTCAGTTCACAAAAATTAATGTTTAAGTTGATTCTGAGTTAGAAAAGTGGGGGAAGGCCACATGTTGATCCCTCTGACTAAGAAGTCTTCATGCAAGCATAGATGTCACATGGCAGTATGGAGCCTTTATGGAGGATAAAGGAGGCTTTCTCCTCCTTTATCAGTTGAATAAAAATCCCAGAGCAAAAAGTAGTAGGTTATATTATTTAGCACAAACCACAAACCACAGTACGTCCAAAAAGTTCACACACCCGTGTTATAACGCAGGCCAGAATAAACCTTTTCCGAACTTTTTCCATCCTTAATGCAACATATATCTTGTACAATTCAAAAGAAAAACCTGAGGATGAACTAAAACTATGTTGAAAAGAATCTTCATCTGACAACAATTACAGTAAATCTGACTAATATGCAAAATCTTCAGCCTCCAAAAACCTCCAGGAAAAATGCCACAATTTAAAAGTGTCTATTTGGCACAAAACAACTCAGTACATCACCAAAAACACCATGCCTATGGTGAAACATGGTAGTGGCAGCATCAGGATGTGGGATTACAGTTTTGCTAAAGCAGATTAAATTATAAACAGACCCAAACTGCAATAAATTCTGGCACAAAACCTTCAGATATCAGCTCGGCAGCTGGAAAGGGATTTTATTTACCAACATTACAGTCAAGGCATCCGTACAGATGAACAAAAAACACTTCAGGGTGTGAAAATGTAAGCTTTGGAACGGCCTAATTAAAGGCCAAAATTAAATCTGACATCTTTATGGTCATCTGAAGAGCATTGTGGAGATCTGGAGGCAGAGTACGCAAATAAGCCAAGTCAAGATGTGGAAGGAGGATAAACTCTACAAAAAAACATAAAAGGAAGGCTGAAAATAAATCAGATGTTTCAACAAAGTACCGAGTTTAAAGCTGCAGTGTGTAACTTTTATAAAAAATATTTTTTATATATATATTTGTTAAAACTGTCTTCATGTTGTGACAGTTTGTTATGAGGCTGATAATCTGTGAAAAGATCAATTTCCTTCACCTCCTCTCTGAACTACTACAGCCATCTGAAGAAATGCAACAGTTTTGACAAAAATCAACCAATCAGAGCCAGGAGGAGGGTCCCGGCGCTGTCAGTCAACCTCAGGTACACGCTGCTAAATGTGATCATGCCGGAGAAATGACTCAAAAGTTACAGGGACACCATTTATCCGCCGTTACTGGTGGCCATGCTAATTAGCCTTAGCGTTCATGACTGATTGACAGCACTAAGACACGCCCCCTGGCTCTGATTGGTTGTTTCTAGTTAGCACTGGGAGAAGGCAAAGGAGCTCAAATTTCATAGATTATCTGTAGCACACCAAATTACCACGACATGGTGACAGTTTCAACAAATACATAAAAAAATATTATTTATAAAAGTTATTGTTGCAGCTTTAATAGTTGTTGGAGCTTTTTAATCTTGCATAGACTAGATTAGTATGACTGCTGTTGCACTATACAGGAAATATGTCACGTTAAAAATATAATAATATTTGTCATAACAGCCTGTAATTTCTCTCTGGGTGTGTGGACATCTGGGAACCACTGTAGTTTCTGCACATCAGTGGATTTTCTGTCTCTGCGTAGAGTGGGGTACAAGGTGTGAAAGTTAAGATCTAAAGCCTAGCGCTGACAGAAGAGATTAATTTTGCACATTCTGATCTAAATGAACGAGCTAACAGATGATTTCGGTGAAACGTTTTCCCTCAGGAACAACATTAACGACGTAAGGCCACTGTGAGATCTCATGGTCCCAGGGAAGCTTCGGCGTTACCCTCTGCGCCCTGCAGCTGCACCCTTACAAACCGTTGCCTCTCAGAACGAAAAAAAACAAACAAACAACCAAACAGGGTCTCAATGAGGCTCTGAGAGGCTCAAATCCCCGCCTCCACTGGGACTGGAGCTGCTGCAGCCCTCCCTGCCGTGTTAGCGCTGCGGCGCCACGCTGAGCCTCGCAGGCCTTTTCACCAAACTTTAAAAGCCCCAGGACCAGAAACCCGCTCAGTCCTCCTCTCTGTCGGCCGCCTTCTTGTTGTCGGCGTCGGGCTTCCTGTCGGCGGAGCCGGAGTCAGCGCCGCCTCCGGTGGTGCGGTTGCGGCTCCGGGCCCCCGGCTGGTACAGCTGAATGGCGGGCCGGTCCTGACACAGAGAAACAGAAATGCTTCATCACAAACTGCTGCCGGGTTGTTAAAGTCTGAGCAGCTTTTCACAACATTTGTCGGGTTTCGGAGGGAAATAGTTTCAAAATGTTCGTCATTGTGTTGCAATAATCAATTAATGAATTAAATCGCATGATAAATTAAAATTAATGCAATAATTTCCATTCTGATGAAAAATATTTGTTTACAAAGACTTCCTAATCCATTTTATTTGTCGTTTTGTTTATTTATTTTGGAAATTTAAAATGTCTTCCAGTTCCACTGTTAAATGTTCATTAGTATTTAAAGTATATTGATCTCTGATCATTTGTTCTTGCATTATATTACCTGAAAATTGTCTCAAAGCAACAATATTATCGTTTATCATAACAACTTCTGGGACAATTTATCACCTAGTAAAGTTAGTTATCATAACAGATCCTATTTTACGTTGCGTTTTGGCTGGAAACCTTCAGATCTGGCAACCCTGAAGAAGAAACAAGGCGCTCTGAAACCCGGCCGCTCCTACCTTATTACGGACTCGGTTTCTTTTACTGCTCTCCTCCTTCTTGTTCTCTCTGGTCGGTTTCTCCGTCTTCTCAGTGTCTGCAGAGTTCTCGCTCCTCCTCTTCTCCATCGCCTTCTCCTTTCTGATCTCCTCCTCTCGTTTTCTGGATGTGTTCTCTCCGTCCTGCTGCTCCCGCCGTCTCCGCCGCTCCTCGTCCTGCCGTCGGATGCGCTCCTTCTCCCTCAGCCGTCGCTCCCTTTCCTTCTCACGGTCCAAGTCGCGCTCCCTGAACTCCTTCCGCCCGTCTTCGTTCCCTCTGCCAAGTAAAAAAAAAAAAAAGAAACAACCACTTCCTGTTTTAGTTGCTGCAGTTTGAATTAGCGACGTTCGATAACACAGATTTCCCTTCCAATCCAATACCGAGTAAAACTGAAGCTGCGATTAGAAATACCGATCCGATGCTTTGTGCAAAAACAAGGGTTGCAATTCAAAGCTTGGCTTCATAAAAAGAACTCAATGTACTCCAACGCTTTGATTTTAAGATCATAAGTACATTGAGGTAACAGCTTCATTTACTAAAGCTGGGTTATTTTAACAACAGCAGAAAATCATACAAAATGTTTGAAAACGGTGTTACAAACTAAAAAGAAAATTAGTAAAGTAACAATCCTACTGAAATATTTTTTAGGAACTACTACAAAATGAAAGCTGAAAAATCTCCACTTCTTTTACGATCTGCCACTGGGCATTAAGAAAAAGTAGTTCCCTTCAGACCCGTTTCATTTACGCAACATCTCAGTAATTTAGTTACTTTCTGACATATCTTGTTCAGATACAGCATCTCAAATGACTGAAGTATTGAAAGTATTGATAATTGGATTTGGGAATCGATCTTAAAGCTTACAGGTATCAGAATCTTCAATATTTCAGTATCGATCCGCACATCACCAGTTTGAACTCAGCGAATTCAGAGAAACGAGTGAAGACACTGACTTTCTTTCTCGCTCCTCCTTGCTTTCAAAGTTCGGCCTCCTCCTGTGGTCGGCGCCGCCTGACGCTCTGTCCTCTCTGTGCGGCTTCTCTGGTTTCTTGAACTTCTCTTTGGGTTTCTCAGAATCGCCGTCATCGCTTTTGTCTGGCTTCTTCAGGAGCTGAAAGTAAAGAAAGTATAAAACACCCTGGAAATGACGCAGATTTAGAAACGGCTCTGACGCTCTGCAACACAAACCTTAATTTTTGGTTCTTCTTTAGTCTGGTCCTTGTCTTTGTTCTCCAAAGGTTTCTCCAGTCTCTTCATCTTCTCCACCTCTTTTCTCTTCCTCCGCTCCTCCTCCCTCCATTTGCGGCGCTCTTCGTCACGCAGACGCTTCCGCTCAAGCTCTCTCCTCCTTCTCTCCTCCTTCTTCTCCTCCCTCAGTCTCTGAACAGCAAGACATTAAGACAGGTGTTAACAAACCTAAACAAAATAACTTCTTCTAGCACACATGGACCATTTTTTATTTATTTCTTATCGACCATAACGGCTCATCGGTTGATTTTTTTGAGTTGATCCAATGAAATCTCTGTAAAAGATAAATTTCTCTGACAAAAACTTTCACTTTTATTTATTCGGTCAGTCATCTAATCATGTGTTATCCACACCAGGGCGATGAGAGCTTTGGGTTTTCATTAGAGTTTAGTTTTATTTCGTTGTGACTTTTTGTCTAATTGATTAGTTTTTGGAGTGCCTTTGCTAGTTTTTATTAGTTGATGTCAGTTAAATATCGTTTAGTTTCAGTTTAGTATTTATTAGTTGCAGTTGGTTCATCTTTAGTGCAGAATTCATAAAGGTCAAAGTATCGTATTCTGATTATGTTGCATCGATTGGGTAATGAATGCGCAACAGAAAATTACTTTTTTTCAATTATTGTTGCTGTTTATCGATTCATAAACACAAAAATGAAGAATGTTTTATCCTTAATTTCTGGATGTTTTAATTAGCTGTAAAAACATATAATATAGTTCCAGTTAGTTTCAGTTTTCCCCATTAAGTACCTTTATTTATTTATTTATTTATTTATGTATTCATTCATTTATTTATTTAAGGTAGCAGAAATGTTTTCTGAATGTTAGTTTTGGTTATACTTCGAAACAGAGCAACAATTTAAACAACTTGACAGAAAAGACCCAGGCAGAAGATCAAGGTTTTTCCCACATGTCAATTTAAATTAAATTATTATTAAATTAAATTATTACACCTTCATAAATCATTACAATATATATAAAACCTGAAACATATCACTTATTTTTTTAAAAGCACTAAACAGACACATAAAAGAAAAACAAAAATCCAAAAGCAAAACAGATACAACACAATTTGAAGTTATTTACTGGCAACCATTAAATATTTTCTTTCTTATAATTTTTTTAAACTCCACTTTTCATAATTTAACTCCAACAGCAGTCAAAGATTTTCTTTCTCTTTTTTAGCCTGTTTTGTAAATTTACAAACATGTTACGAATCATATTTGGATTCACAAAATGTATAAAAAATCTTCACACCCAGTAAACTTAAATTTGCTCCAAACATCAATTACATTATTTTGTAAAACATTATGAATTATGAAGTTCCATGACAGCAGATCTAATAAACAGTGGATTTGTTCAGATGGATTAAAGTCTATTAGTATTAAATTTGTTTAAAATAATTACTCTCTTCCTTGTCGGCTGCTGCTTTTTAATTTAACTTTTTGAAACAACAACATGTTATATAAATAATCAGAACAGTCTGGATTTATGCTTCACATTTATTAAATATTAGCTTTTTTCTGCTTAATAAACACATTAATCATTTGTAAACTATATTTAGCTCATCTCTGTTTGTTATTAAAATGTACTTGATGATCTGAAACATATTTTCAGAGCACTGTGTTAAGTTTACCTGTTTATTCTTCAGGAAGTCCAGAAGAGGAGTTGTTCTTTTGGCTAGACAGAGAAAAATCCTCTTAAATGATTGTATTTTTTAATGTGCTGCTGCCATATTTACAGTGAAGCAGCGAATGTAAACAAACCTTCAAGTTCCTTCGATCTTGCCTCGATCTCCTCCAGCAGAGTCTCGGGTGTGGAGGCCAGCTTCTCTTCATCTCCATTGTAATATTCAAGAAACCTTTTATAATCAGGATCTAAAAGGAAATTTAAATAATAAAAATAAGCAAAACCACAGTAAAAAAAAAAAAAAAACAGGAGGTAAGAAAAGAAAATAACTCTTGAAAGCTAAATGTAAAAAATGAGTGGCATCATCAGGTTTCTATAATGACCATTATTTGCTATTTCTGTGCAAACTCTTTGGGAGTTCTGCCAGGAAAATCTGCTTTCTGTCCAACCATCACAAACGTAAAATTTACTGAGATTTTAACTGTGTTTTTAAAGGTAGCCTCCGAGTTGGTCTGGTGAGAAACGAAGGATGCTTATGTGAAAGACCGTTACATGCCTGCTGTAAAGAAAGGTGGAGGATTTGTCATGCTGTGGGACTCTTAAAATCTGACTCTTCAAAATAACAACTGATTTGACAGAAAACAAATTTTTGCTGATTCTTTTGAGAAGTAAAAACAGAAAATTTTAGACTATTTTCACACATTTACAAGAAACAAATTGGGATAATCTCAGATGATGAATTTACAGAATGTTTATTTTTCTACAATTTTCCATGATTAAAGGGATAAATTTACAATATTGAAACCAGGATATTCAAAGTCAGACATTTCTAAGAAAAGAACTCTTGAATTTATTAGAAAAGTCTCAGAAATTACAAAAGAAAATGTCAAATATCTCATAAAATTGAGGTGGCAAAGGTAGAGGGTGACTATTTTCCAAAACATAAGCATTACATCCAAGCTCTTATCCAGTATCAGAAAGACCGTAATTTCTTTCAAGCAAATCTACAACTTTTCAAAACCAGAGATGTAGAAATCACACGTCTACAAGTTTTTCCTTGTAGATATGTGAAATTAATCTAAAAAAATGTAGAGTTTTTTTGGCATAATTTTACTCTGAACCACTTTTTTCCCTTTTCATTTATCCACATTGGCCCTAATACTCCATCACAGATTTAATCTTACATTTTTATAAATATATTTAAAATTGTGTTCCAACAAAAACACTAAATTTCCAGACATTACATAGTCTGGAAAGTGTAATTGGTTTTTAACTTTCTATCTTAATTACAAAAAGCTTTTAAGACTGTAGTTATGATATATACATGATTATGGCTAAAGGGTTGTACCTGCTGAACATTAATCTAATTAAAAACAACAGAAATTGTCAAAACTATTCAAACTTTACTGCAACTGGAATCATTGAAATATTATTTGCTTTTTGTTTGTTTTTTCTGTAACATTTTAATTTGTATATGTGAACCCCAGGGTTACTTTATAGAGGAAAGAATCTGATCATAATAAATTGTGGTGCTCCTAAGCCTGGGTAAATTAAATTTGCATAATCATTAACAGATCAGATTAGAAAAGTGTAAAAATTTCACCTTCAGCAATTGTTCCACATTTTGAGTCCTTCTTCTTATTTCTTTTCTTGGCGGTTTTCTGGAAAGGTGCAAACTCCACAATGGCAGGATACTCCTGTCCTATTAAAAAACACAGATAGACAAAAATGAGGCATAGCCTCCACTCTTTCATAAACTTTCTCAACTAATTTTTCCCAGCGTTACCTCTGTTATCTATGAACACATATCCATCAAATCGATCCCTGAAGAGAACGATGTCCTCCTGGTTTTTGAAACTGATGTAAGCCCTTGCGAAGAGATGTGGGAAAAGGCTGAAGAAAAAAAAAAGATGTTTAGTAAAATAAACAAGTTATTGTACATTTTTATGACCAGAGGAGGCTTTTCCAGGAGGAAGTACCTGGTGTCGTTGGAGAAAAACTCCATGTAGTCCACTTCTGGAAGAGGTTGCAGCTGCTCCTCCAGCTCCTCTTTAGTCAAACTCGGAGGTAATCTTCTGATCACAATCTAGAACATTTTAGTTTGAATGCAACTGATCATGAACTTCATAATTAAACATAAACTGCTGTAGAGTAGAACTTATTATCCTATTTAAAATGTTCACATTTTATCCAGATATAAAAACACATGATAAACATCACAGTGCTATTTTTTTAAACTATTGAAGCGCTAAACCGACTGCTTGTAGCAACAATAGCTCTGTTAGCAACTTCTACCTTTGTCATGGCCTCCTTCTTCTCCTTACACTTCTCCGTCTTCTCTCCATCTTCACATTTTATTTCCACTCTTTTCTCTTTCGGTCGAGTGTTTTCTTTGTCTTCCTTCATAGTTGAAAGGTTACAGTGTTTATTTTCATCTCAGCCAACAGATTTGTTTACTTTTTTCCAAGTTAGCCAGCCTGTAGCAACCGACCTGACCAACTTCCTCTCTAACGGCTAAGCTTGCGATTAAACGTCACCGCCACCAGGGGGAGCTAAAGAGAAAACACTTTATTTCACAAATCTTCTTTCTCCCATTTGTTTCCTATTATTTTAACTCCAGTTTTTCTTTTAGTTGAATTTTGTAGAAAAAATACACAAATTTGAGCAGTTTCCGCTTTAATGTACTTTCTAAATAAAAGCCCAACAAGAGTAAATGAGTGTGTGAAGCGTTTTTATTTGATGTAGACATGTGCCTTATATACCAAAACAAAAATATATCAACTTATAAATTAACCCAAATTATTTTAAATTTATTTTCATGTTTTGTCTGTGTGGGACAAAACATGTCCCACACCGATCCTCCTGACTACCAGTAGTTCAAATTTGTCCTCTGCAGAGGATATTTCTAAACTTGAATATCTCCCACCCACTGTATACTACTGAATGAATTCCTTTAGGTATCTAGAGAGGACATTTAGGGCTTTTCAATGATACCAAATGTGAAGAGGTGGGACTTTTGTACCTTCCTTTTCTTCATTCAGAAAAATTGCATACATCAGTACAAGCAAATTTTATGGGAAGAGAAAAACTAAGTGCATAAAACTTTTTATTGTGCAAATTTTAGTTTAAAATTTTGTTGGCATATTCTAAATAAATCTCTTAGCAGCATATTAAAACATTCTATGAATTATTTTTGACTGTATTTTATCGTAGTATTTAAAGTTGAAAAATTGTCCTCTGTAGTGGACATTTGTAATTATTTTTCTGTTTTGCTCTGTATCCATCCATCCATCCATCCATCCATCCTTTTTCTGCACACCCTTGTCCTTAGTGGGGCCGGGAGGTGCTGGTGCCTATCTCCAGTCGTTCCGGGCGAGAGGCTGGGTCACCCTGGACAGGTCCCCAGTCTGTCGCTGGGCAACACAGAGACAGACAACCATGCACACACACTCACACCTAGGGCCAATTTAGAGAGGCCAATTAACCTGACAGTCATGTTTTTGGACTGTGGGAGGAAGCCGGAGTACCCAGAGAGAACCCACCATGCACAGGCAGAACATGCAAACTCTATGCAGAAAGACCCCGGGCTGGGAATCGAACCCAGAACCTTCTTACTAGGCAGCAGTGCTCAATTTTGTCAATGTGAAATTCATTTTTATGTTGATGTATGGATATTTTCTTTGGTACAAACTGGTTGTCATCAAGGTTTAATTTCAAATGCATGGTATTCCGATGTCCACTGTCGTGAACATATGATATCTCAAAAATAAAAACTTTTTTTTCCCAAAAAATGTTTTCAGTATTCTAATTACCTTACAAAGATTGTGGAATTAAAAAAATGGTGACTGGACAATTTTTTTTTTCCTTGTAGTCAGGAGGATAGAGCGTCCCACACTCCATTCCAGTAGGTGGCGGTAACGCACTTTTAAACGTTGTTTGACAACGGTCATGAAAAAGAAGATTCTTGATGCTTTAATTTTGAAAAGTTCATACCGGAAATCATTCCTTCTGGTTACGGAAGTCGGAGCAGAGCGGTCGACATTTTGTTAGCAGCGTTAGCATAATAGACAGATTTTCTTGATATTTTTGGAGGACAACGCTTGTTCTTGCTGCTTCTTCTTTGTTTCTGGTTGTTGAAGTAACGGAAGATGTGGTATGAAATCCTCCCCGCCTTCGGCCTCATGACAGCCTGCATGATTATTCCGGGCATTTTGACCACACACATTCATAAGTTCACCAACGGAGGAAAGGTGACTGTCAGATGCTGCTGTCTGGCTGCTAATATCTGCTTTAATATGTGTGACTGCAACTGTTTTATCCCCGTACAGGAGAAAAGGATCGCCCGGAATCCATGGCAGTGGTATCTGATGGAAAGGGACAAGAGAGTGTCGGGGACGAATCAGTATTTTAACTCCAAGGTGAATCCATTTTAAATAATTAAAAAACGGCAGCAAAACGAATGGTTTCGGTTATTTACATGCTTTTATTTTCTGGTAAAAATGTTTGGAGAAAGTCCCATCAGCTATACAAAGAATTAGCAGCTAACAGTTGGAACCAGCTATTTTCAATATTTGCATACACTATTTAAAATGACAATGCTTATCAGGCAATGTAATGGAATACCTTGTGTTGAAACTCTGGGTGTATTTAAGACTTTTTAGGACCTAAATTTGGGGTGAGTTTCTTTTAAAACTTGTAAACCTGGACAGTTTTATTGCTATTTGGCATTTATTACATGTTACTTTACCTCCAGTTCTGCATCAATGCTTATCAGTCAAATATAACCAAAGGTACACCATTAGTGAAATAATTACTTATGGGGAAAAATCCTCAGTGACCAGTGTTGCTGTTTTTTATTGGATTAATCAACTGAGCTCTAACTTTTAGATTTTACAAACTAAAATAACTTAAGTTTCTTTTTTTTGTACAAATCTTTACATTTGGCAAATTCTACAACATATCACCTACAATTGGAGTTGGAGAGAATTAACTGAAATGTTTTCACTTAAAAGCTTAGGTTCAGGGAGATCCAAGATGATGTGGAGATTTTATGTGTTTTAAGTCAAACCTGTAGTTTTCCTATAAATATGACTAAAACTGGAGCTCAATAACATTTCTGTCTTTGCAGGGACTCGAGAACATCAAGTAATGGAAGATTAAGAGCAGAAATGTCCATGTTGTAAATTAAATATGTCTTTTAAAAATCAGTTGTGATTAAACTGTTCCTCACTAGAAGTGTTTTGGGTTGTTTTTTTTTTTAAACAAGATTTAGTACGAGTTTTACATGGCTTCTATTTTAATGATTAGCATTTTAAATAGATTTTTAAAGGCATTTACTTGACGCCTACATAACTACAAAATACTTAAAGTATTGTATTTGATCATTTCCACTCTACTGATTTGTAGAAACACATTTGCTCTTTTATGTATATCTTTTGTTGATATTAAGTGTACAAAAAAAGGTTAAAGGTGAACATGTGGTTTGCAGTTATTTGTTAGATTATAAACAAGCTGAAACATTTACATGAACATTTCAGAGGAAGATCTACAGTAAGATTTTTATTTAATTTTCAGAGGTTTTATCAGTTTAACTTCAAGTACAGACATAACAGTGGAGATAAAAAGGTTTTTATTTCTCTGCTCGTGTGGATAAGAAATAAAACAATTACAATTAGGCTTCACTTTCAGACATTTCTTTATAGTTAAAACATCCTCACAGAAGGAAAACTGAATTTAGGAGCACTCTCAGAAATAAAATATTACACTTTAAGCCACCAGACAAAGCAAATCCTTCCAGCTGAAGGGAAACTAAGCAACAGTCACTTCTCCTCCTTGCCTTTGGTTTTTCTGTACACCATTTCTCTGAAACTCGACAGGATCTTGCTCTCGCGTTTCCTCCTCTCCTCCTGGTTGAAGGAGGCCAGAGCTCGCTTTTCATCCGCGCTGTAGATCTGGTTCTCCTTCCTCAGACGCACGGCCTCCATACGACGATGTCTGCAGGAGGAAAAAGAGATTAAATGTCAGGGTTACAGAAGGTACAAACATGGAAAAAAGCAAAAGAACAATTATATGGGCAAACATGGCCGGCCCAAGGCATATATGAATTAAGCGGCTGATTAGGGCCCCCAAGAACACAACTCTAGCATGACTATAAATAAATGTGTATGTAGCAGGAGATGAACACAAATATATGCCACACTTCACATTTTTGTATATCACATAAAATTCTAATGAAAAATATTTAATATATAGTCGATGGTGTAACATGACAACATGTTCGAGTTATGAATACTTTTGCAAGAAAGACTACACAGATGAATATTTCTGCTGTGTCAAAATACCTCATATCATAAGTAGAGAAAATGTCCTATTCATACCAGGCTGCAACTAAATTATTTTAATTATTGATTATTCTATCAATTATTTTGACAACCTGAAAATAGTCATATTCTTCAGATTTTATTTTAACCACTTTATTTTATATTATAAATGCAAAGAAATAAATTATTTAAAATAACAAAAAAATCACCATTACCTAAAATGCAATAACATAACATTCCTTCAGTGATTTGTTGATCACTTGTAGCTAAAACTACTTCTGAAGCTAAAACTTTGCCACTAGAGTAGTTCTGGGTTGAACATATTTGCATACAAAAAAGGTTTTTCTTCTTAAATATATATTCATATTTTTGAACAGTTTTGGCTTAATTACTGCTCTCAGTGTATTGTTCTTTCAGCAAATTGCCTCTTTTTTTGTCTGTATTATCCAGTATTGGTGTTAGTTGATAATTATTCAATAATCAATTCATCACAATTAATCATCTCAGCTCTAATTCACTTCTAAATTTTGCTCACCTGCTGCCGCTCATGACATAACCAGACTTCTCAAAGTTTGCGATCTCGTCGCTGGTCAGACCGATTTCTCCTCTTCTGGGGATCCGTTTGCCCGCCTTCACGTACTCCGCCATGGCAGCACCTTCACCCGGCAGCAGGGCGTGACCGAAGCTGGAGGAAGACAAAGCGGGAGTTTCACAAACACAAGACTCACAAACAAATAAACTGCATGATTTGGTTCCAGAAAACATCTGAAGGGAAATGAGAAAGCAAAAGAAGAGAGACTCACTCCAGCGGTTTGTCATCCTGCGACAGATGAGTGAGTGGCGCCTCCGGACCAACGATGTTCTCATCGACGCCGGTTTTCTCCACCCACATCAGACCACCAGTCTCCTCTTCCTCTTCCTCCGACTCTTCGCTGCTGGAGTCACTGGACTCTTTCCGGCTCTTCTTCGCCTTCTTCTTCTTGGACTTCTTCGACCTGCAACAAAAATCGAGATGTTTCATCGATCAAAACAAAAACGTACCAGAGCATTATTAGTGTAGCAAATGAGAACCTACTTCTTGCTTTTCTTCTTCTTTTTCTTCTTTTTCACTTCTTCTGTGGAAAACAAAGACATTTCAGCTTATAAAAGTAATAAGACGTTCAGAATTGTTGGGTAAAGAAATTAAAATGTTTCACCTTCTGAATCTGATTCCAACTCGCTGTCCTCAGAGTGTTTCTTGGTCTTTCTCTTCTTCGACTTCTTCTTTCTCTTCTTCTTCTTCTTTTCCTCTGTTAAGTAGAGACAAAACAGCTTCGAGCTAAATACAGGTGCTCAAGATTTGCAAGTAAATTGTATTCCAACATACAATCTGCATGTACTGGATGGTTTACCATTTTACTGCTTTTACAAATCAGTCACAAGAAACAAAACCTGGCTTTTTGACAGAAACATTTCTGTAATTTTTTTTAAATTAAATCTAACTGTCAAATGACTGATTTCTACAAAAATAATAAAAACATTTAGCAGGAAATAAGTGATTGTATAAATATTCATTCCTATTAAAAGTGTCTGACCCAATTCTTTTGAAAAAAGAAGAAAGAATTAGGTCAGACTAAAAAAGGCAGATTTTGTTGCTCATTATTGATTTGTGAAAGCAACAAAAAGTGTAAAACATCCAAAGGGGCAAATACGTTTTATAGGAATTGCATCAGAAATAATTTCCAGTCAAACAGTTCCTACCCTCTGAACTGGATTCTGAGCTGCTGTTTTTCTCATCTTCTTCAACTGGTGTGAATTCATCAGAGCTAATGGAGAGAAAAGCCATAATTAACACAAACATTCCTCCAAAGCAGAAACGTAGAGAACATCGATGATGGGTTTTCTTCACTCACTCTGGTTCTTTCACTCTTGGAGAATATCCCCAGACTTCAGGACAACCGAGCTCACCGATCCGCTCCCGCTCCTGTAGACGCCTGGAACGTATCACCACATTTATATCAAAAAATATAAATATACATAAATTATGTTTTCTGAAGGCCTTGGAGTTTTGTTAGAACAAAAATCATGAAAACACAGCAGTCAGATTAGAGAGTTCTCATTAGGTTAAAAAAGGGTTTGGTTATAAATCAAATTCCCAAGTTGAAACATCGTGCAGTTATACTGCTGAAGATACACTGCAAAACCACAAAATCTTACCAAGTTTTTTTAATTCATAGCACAAACACTTGAAAAAAGACAAAAACAACTTTGTACAAGCTTGGTATACAAGCTTGCTTAGGTCAATAAATCCTTCATATTTCTGAGAAAGTACTAGCTCTTCTTGCAGATTATTTTACTTATAGCAGCAGAAAAATGTCTTTTTATAATCTACCTGTGAAATCAGCACTTTTTAAAATCAATATTAAGGAATTATTGACTTAAAACAAGCGCCTATATCTTCATAAAAAAAAGTTACTTGTAAGTTTGTTCTGTCTTATTCAAGTGAACTAAGACATTTGCACTAGAAACCAGACCAGGTAGGATTTTTGTGTTTTTGCAGTGTATGACCCCCAAAATAGAAAGATTACTTAAAGGGCTTAAAGGGACAACTTTAAGCCTTTCAATATTGTGAAGAAGTTCATTTGAGGAACTGAAACGCATATTACATAGATTCACTACAGACTAAGTGAAATATTTCATGCCTTTGTTATAATTGTCATGATTATGCAGACATATACAGAAAACTCAGCAGGACCATGGTAAAACATGGTGGTGGCAGAGTCATGCTATGGCGGTTCAGTTCTTTAGCAGAGATAATGCAGCAGGTCAGATTTGGCGTCAAATGTAAAGAAGATGAACTATCAGAGGCCCAGCTCACGTTGATGTGTGGCGGATGCAGGAATCAAACTTGCATCTTTCCAGTTGCCAAGCAACATCCACAGATCACCAAGGAAACAGCTTTTCGTGAACATGAACTGGATTTTTCCTACCTGGCAATGAAAGCCTCCTGCCTCTGCCTCTGGATGTCGTCCCTCTGCTGCTGGTAGTAATAGTCATCTTTGAAGCCGCCGTGTTTTCCATCGCGCTGCTCGGACCAGTGGCCGTGGTTGTTGCTGGTGCTGTTGTTGTGGCGATCCCGGGACCGGGACCTGGATCTGGATCTGGATCTGGAGCGGCTCCGACCGGGACTCCCGATGCGGAATCTTCGGATGTTTCTCGCCTCCTTGAAACGACGCTCCCGCTCCTCTCGCTCCCTCTCCTTGTTGCGGGGCTTCGGGAGTTTGGGCCCAAAACTGTCCGGAGACAGGCTACGCTCTCGGCTACGGTTTCGGCTGCGGGATCGTGTACGGGGTCTCCGGGCCCGAGGATTCGGAGAATCCCTGCCGCCGTCGGAGCTGGACCGGTCAGACAGAGGCATCCTGTCTGACCTCCGAGGACTTACTGCTTAATAAAGTTACAAAATTAAAGGAAAACAGAGCGTAAGACAGGAGATATGGCTTTCTATTTTAGTGCGCAATCAATAACAGGAAGAGATCAGTGGTCCAACGCTTAAAAGGTTCCCTCTGCCTCCCGAATCCACCGAACAATAGTTCCTACTGTATTGTAAATGGCCAGTTATTTTCCCCAAAAGTGGCATAAATGAATGAATGAATGAATGAATGAATGAATGAATGAATGAATAAAATTACCACCTCTTCCTTACCAAAACATTTTTCAGTGAGAAAAAAAAAACACTTTTGGCATAGGGAAATTAGGCCCTTATTTTAGGGAGATGAGGCTAAGACCTTTTTCATTATGAATATTTAAAATAAATATCTTAAGTATTTTCTCGCTTTTGCTGATGTGCACAGCCCATGTTTATTCTGAACAAAGAAATATAAAAACTTTCAATCTTTCCTTTAGTTAATTTTATCAAAGCTATTTAGTTTATACTCTTGCAAATGTCCCGGTATTTAAAAGCATTTTGGAGCAGTCTGCTGATCTTGACCGCTTTCTGATTTTTTAAATATTGTTAATGAATGCATTTTTTCCCCCCTTATATTCACAATAGCACCATCATCTGATTAAATCCATTCAAAAGTAAATATAATCAAATTCGTCATTTGGCATTATTAAAAACACTATGGACTCAATTTTAATATTGTCCATATTCCTAACTTTTAGAAAACGTCTAATGCTTTTGACTTATTTATTGTATTTTCTTTATAAAACTAAAAAAAATCAAAACAGTGGTGTCCAATGAATACCAAAATTTTGAGTAAAAATTAGTCGAGGGACACAATAATTTCAATTGTTTTAATCAAAATCAGAAAATAAGTGTGTGGTTTCAAAACATGTATTCCCATCTGCTTAACTATGAACTATTATATTTTCATAAAATTAACATTTTTTTTTTTACTGGAAAAGTAATCTCAAATTTAGGTACTTTTATTTTGAAGGTTTCCGGTGGTTCCTGTGGTGCAGCTGTCTGCAGGAAATTTCCGGTCTGTTGTCAGTCGGCAGCGAAGGTAATTATTTACACTCCAGCTTTTTTGACAACTTGCAGGTTTAGATTTGGGTCGGGCAACGGGGGTGCAGGTAAATATTTAATTACCATTTTTTGTGTATAAAAATAGAGCCACTACGTGATTTCTTCATCCGTTTTGTGTAATTAAAAACCCGCATGCTAACAGGATGCTAAGCAGCAGGCCGCGCTTCCTCTTCATTAGAGAGAAGTCATCGTTACCTTTGTTAGCATGCTAACAGCAGCGACTGAATATTTAGTTACGGATATGTTACAGACCGATAATACAATACTTATAAAACCGACATAGCCTGTTTTAATAAAGGTAGTTTCTATGATATTATACGAATTAAAATTTAGCAATTGCCGTATTATTAATAAAACTGTACTATCACTAAGCAACCATTGTTTTAGTTCTCTAAAAGCTCTTAAACAGAATTATATGTTCGCCTTAACTTCATAACAGCCTGTGAAATGATTTCCTTGTGTCCTTCATTTTTAAATAATTATTTGTAGTGACCTTACAGGTGTAGGTTATTTAAATGTCTACTCACCTCTTGAACTTCACTCTGTTTCATTGTCAGTTGGATTTTGCGTAATCGCGAGGAGGAAGGCAAACAATGTTTGCTTGTCTTATATTTCTCTATTACAAAGAAAGATACGAAAAGAATAATGTGCATTTGTACTCAATCCCCTTTTACCTGATACTCCTACATAAAATCCAGCGCAGCCAAATTGCCTTCAGATGTCAGTAGATTAGTAGTTATTCCACCTGTTTTTAATTTATTCTGTAGGAATACAGCTGTTCAGTAAAGGTCTCATTAGTGAACAAACGGCACAATAAAAATTAAAGCAGTTCTGTTACAGAATCATATCTAAAGCTAGAACATCTGTTCAGTCCATTGTTAGAAGATTGAACTAGCATTTATGGAAGAGTGGTAGGAAGAGAGCTATTGTTGAATGAAAGCAACAGGAGCTCCTGTTTGCAGTTTGCTGCAAACCAAGTTGTGCGATTGGATCAAAGTTGAACTTTTTGTCCTACTTGTAATATGCGGATATTGTATAACTTTCTAAACAGAACATTCCTTGGATGTGGCAAGGTGGTGGCAGATAGACCTGTTTCAATAACAATGACACATTCTTCCAGAAGTTATTGTAATAAACAATAACGTTGTTTTGACACCCTTTTCAAGTGTTATATTGATGGTGGGATAATAATGCAAGTTTGCCCTCTCAATGATTGATAAACATAGATTTTTTTAAAGAACAGTCCACACTTTATTAAAATTAAAACTTGACAACCAAAAACAAAAGAAAACAGAAATAAACATAACTGAAACCATTAAACTGGTTTTTGATGTTTATTCAAACAAATTTGCCATTCAAAAATTATTAATCAGACTGGAAATTAAGTTCATTTTAGTTATCATTTGCTTAATTGATTAATTGTATCAGGTTTACCATTAAGCAGTACTTTGTTGTTTTGTTCCATCTCATTAAATCCTAATAAAATTTTACATTTAAGTTTATGGTTAAACGTGAGAAGAATTTACATTTTTCTCTATATTGAACTCTGGATATAATTTCATATCTGTTGCATGGGGAGTTATTCTTGTTCTGTGATGATAAATAACTAAGGTGCCCGGAAAATAAACAGATTAGAAGTTGCAGTAACTAGCTGCATTTTCATTAGAAGTGTGTGCAAAACTGCCAATATTCCGCTAATGTTCATTAAAAACACAATTTCTACTAAATAAGAAATTTAAATAATACACGTGAATAAGCTTGGATACATCTTTAAAAGTCATGCCAGCAACAGATGTAAACAGTTACATGAGAGAAGTCGGCGTCTTATTCAGGCGTTGGAGCAACAAGCCGCTGATATTTGGAAGCAGCTACGTATGCCATGTTTTGGGTAAATTGTAGCCAACAATTTTATAGAAAAGTTATATATTCAACATTTTAGAATGACGACTTTCTATGAACTGTGTGATGCTGTGAAAACTGGATCCAGCTGCTCATTGTCCAAAAAACAAAAACAAACCATCTTCCTCCTACTACTTCCTGTCGTCTTCTCTGTCATTTTCGCCAGTAGTAACACCTAGCTATTGATGTGACAGTTGTGCAAAAAAAGTGTTTCTGTTGCAGTTTTGGACATTTTTTCCATTTCAGTACGGCTGAAAAACCATCTCAATTTTTACAAAACTTTGTGAGTTTCCATTAAGCAATTAAATTTTTCGTAATTTCAATTTGCGCATCTCTATAGTTAATGGAAACACAGCTGGTGACCACACAGACTCACTGGACTCTGATTTTATTCCGTTTTTGTTTCTTCCTCCTCTCTTTCTGCAGCCATGCCGAGCCTAAAGCTGATATCTGCCACTGACACGCAGTATTCAGCAGCTGTCCTCAAGTCTCTGAATGAGCAGCGGAGCAATGGCTTGTTTTGTGACATCACCATCATCATACAGGACAAGAAATTCAGAGCGCACAAAACAATCCTGTCGGCCTCCAGCACATACTTTCACCAGCTTTTTGCAGTCGCCGGTCAAGTCATTGAGCTCAACTTCATCCGGCCAGAAATCTTTGAGCACATCCTCAACTACATCTACAGCTCCAGGATCATCCGCGTCCGCTCCGACATGCTGGAGGAACTCATCCGCGCCGGAAAGATCCTGGGAGTGAAGTTTATTGCGAACTTGCATTCGCCGCTGTCACAAGTGAAAGGTCTGTCAGGTTTGTCCCAGGAGACGGGAAGCAAGAGCGACGCCTCTACGGAGACTATGCCGGTCATCACAGAGTCCTTCTCCATTTCCGCAGAGGAATTCAATCAGACGAAGAAACCCGGGGGAAACGAGGAGGAGGGCGATGATGTAGTGTTTGTCTCCTGCACCGATGCTCAAACCAGAGCGGCGAGTCTCAAGGCCAACCCTTCTGACATCATCGATTTGGAAAAAGTGGAATCGGAAAACGTTGAATCCAAACAAAGCGAAGATTCGAATCATGTTGCGGCGGATGCAGGGAAAGCAGCCGCCACACCGAAAACTAACGGCGCAAAGTGTCAGGTGAACAGTTCGGACTGCAGCTCCAGTAACTCCCCGGCGACGCACGCCCAACCAGGCAGCCTCACACCGGGGCCGACCAGTGAAAGCACCGACATGTTGGGAGTCCACAAGAAGCAAGTCGCCGCTTCATCCCAGGACGGCGATCCCAAAATACGGCTTCTGGATGTTTCCGGAGTCTCTGCGAGCAGCGCCAAGGGAACTATAGAGGCGAAACAGACGGTGACCCTCAACACCGGCACGGAAATCGATTCGCTTTCATCTGGATGTAAAGTTTACGCCAACATCGGAGAGGACACGTACGACATCGTCCAAATGAAAGAAGACCCAGGAGAAGGAGGATCAAAACCCAACAAAGGGAAAAGAGCTTTAATGGCGACGCCCAAAAAGGCCTTCGACCAGACGCCGCTGTCACCAACACTCAGTCCGAACAGGAAGAAGAACAAAATGGAGCTGGACGATCACTACGAGCTGATCATGGATGGGAAGACTTTCTACGTTTGTGCCGTGTGCAAGCGCCCGTATGTGTGCATCACGAGTCTGCGGCGTCACTTCAACACCCACTCGTGGGAGAAGAAGTACCCGTGTCGCTTCTGCAACAAGGTGTTCGCCCTGGCGGAGTACAGAACTAAACACGAAGTGTGCCACACGGGCGAGAGGCGGTACCAGTGCCTGCTGTGCAACGACATGTTCCAGAACTACCAGGTTCTGTCCCACCACTGCAAGCAAGTCCACAATCAGGACCCGAGCGGCAGGAAGCAGAAAGACGACGGCGACAACAACCTGTACCGCCTGCTGCCGTGTAGGTCGAAGAAGAAGTCGTACGTGACCGACCTGTCGGGAACGCCGCTCATATCGGAGGACGGCAGCATGCAGGAGATGAGCCCCGCCGAAATGGAGGCCATGCACTCTTCGGCGCAGAGCGGGATGTACTGGGACGACCTGTTCACCGAGCCGGGTGCTCACATGCAGCCGGACTCCGAGTCGCCGTCGATGAGCTCCCCGACGCAGGGACCCATGGAGTTCGAGTACATCACACCGTAGAGCCGCTGGGAAGCAATCAGTCCGCCGGATATCCTGTGCCTTCTCGGTTACGCTAACTATGTGTTCGTCCTCCAATTCAGATCATGTTTTGTGATTAAATCTAAACCTACCCCAAATTAAAGCTACAGTATGCAAGTTTTATTTTAAAAAAAAATCTGTTAATTTACATGTTTGTTAAAGCTGTTATGATGGTATGAGACAGACGATCTGTGGGAAAATCAATCTCAATCTCTGTGCTGCTATTGCCTCTGAAAACGTTAATCAAAAACAACCAATCAGAACCAGGAGGTGGGTACAGAAGAGGATTAGAGCCGCTGAGAAAAAAATTCTGCCCTTTTCCTCATAATTCTGACTTTGATCTTTGAATTCTGACTTTGATCTTTGATCTTGGAATTCTGACTTTGATCTTTGAATTCTGACTTTGATCTTGGAATTCTGACTTTGATCTTTAATCTTGGAATTCTGACTTTGATCTTTAATCTTGGAATTCTGAATTTGATCTTTGATCTTGGAATTCTGACTTTGATTTTCTGTGTTGCCCTGCGACAGACTGGCGACCTGTCCAGGTGACCCCGCCTCTCGCCTGGAACGTTTGCTGGAGAGACACCAGCAGCCCTCCTGACCCCACTGAGGGACAAAGGTGCACAGAAAATGGATGGATGGATCTTATGAGGTCAAAGTCAAAATTCTAACTTTAATATTAGAATTCAAATTCAAAAATTGTATTTTTTTTCAGTGGCCTTAATCCTCTTAGCGCTGTCAGTCAACTAGTCTATGTGCTGCTAAATGTGCTACTGGCGGAGAAACAACTCATCATTACAGGAAAACTGTTTTCCCACCATCATTGGTGGCCATGCTAACTAGCCTTAGCATTCATGATGGGCTCTACTGTTGGAGGAAGCTTTAGCGTAGCAGAGAGGGTGATTGACAGCGCTAAGCCCCTCCTCCTGGCTCTGATTGGTTGTTTCTCACTGAACAGTGTGTTTCTGTAGTTTCTTGGAGAAGACACAGATTATCTGTCATGACGGAGTGACAGTTTAAACAAATATTTAAAAACATTTTTTTAAATCTGAGTTTCATACTGTAGCTTTAATGCTTTTAGGAAAGTCTAACTGTTAATTTATTTTCTCTTGTTTCTAAAGGTTCAAAGAAGTCGAGGTAAAACCGCTTGAACTTTCAGCTTTTGTTGTAAATGTGAAACTTTGCCCAATTGTTTCTCAGTATTGTTGGAAAATTATGGTAAAAGATGATGCATCTTTTAGAAAATTATTCAACATTTTTCACACCCTACTGTAACGTCAGAGCGCGCACACACACACACACACACACACACACACACACATACATTCTCATGTGTTTCCTTCCAGGTAAATTAATCTGGTGTTAAACTTTGTAACATAGAAACTCTGAATCTGCTAATCATTGATTTCATGTTGACTTGATCATCCAACAGAATAATGTGCCGTTCAATTTACTGACTCTACTAAAAGTTAAAGATAAGACTTTTAAAAATCTTTATTAATCACATAGCATGTTTCATGTTGAAATGTGAGATGAATGTATTTGTAACATTTAGGCCATGATGTCTAAAACGGTTCAACGCTGCTGACCGACGACAGTTCCAATAACCATTTCATTTATCGATCCAGGCGTCTTTTTTTGTGTCTTCTACCCTAAATATACATATTTTACCGCGTTTTTTTTGTTCTTAAAGAAAATGTGTTAAATACAAATTATAAAATGCAATAAGATTGTTCAAATATTAAATCAACTCAAAGCTTCACCTGTTAAAGGAAGGACCTTCTGATGATGATTTTAGGATTTTTTTGTTTTGTAAAATATATTTTTTCATGATGTCATTGTTGCCACATCTGGGTCTTGTGGCAGGAAATTTTGTACAGTTTCATTGGGTTACTTACTTGCATAGTGTAAGATGGATTTGTTTTCTATTATTTTAAATGTAAAGGTAGGGATTTTAACTGAGATTTATTAGTATTTCGCACTTAAATTTCCAGGTGTTTTGTTTTTTTACATCATGTCAGAAATTAGAACTGTCTTCTTGCAGGTAAAGGTAGAGCTCAAGCTTGAAACCAATCTGTATTGTTTTCAGATTAAATGCTACAGATTGTTTTTCAATAAATGGATTAACTATTGTGTATGACGTGATGTTTCATTGTGTAATATGCTTTTTAAAAACTGTAAAGTTTAAATTTGCAGCAGCATGGCATTAAATAGAAACCAAAAGGCCTTTAGGTTATAAAACAATTGTTTTTTGTGCTGAAGAATTGTGGAAACAAAACTGTTCATGGGTTTTCTGATGAAGATTTTTGTGTTTTTTAAATAATAAAGACAAAGAGTTGCGTAAAATACTGAAAAAAATCAAAATTAATCATATTTTGCAAAGTCAGAAGCATTATCTGCTTCGCTTTACATAGATAATACAATCAGGCTTCGTTTGGGAAATCCATTTATTTTAGGTGCTTTCAAGGTTTGGAAAGTCCTTGATATTTTATGATAAAGTCCAATCTACCGTTTGATTACAAGTTTAAACTTGGAAAGCGTTTTTTACAGTTGAAACCAGATATTTAAAAACAATGAAAGGACATTTTAATCCTCACCGTCTGAAGTTAAGAGACAAACTTCTCCTTTTTTAGGTCAGTGAAAATAATCTAAAGTATTTCTATTTGTTAAGCGCCAGAAAACATAGTGAGGAAATATTTTTTTTTAATTTCTGCTGTAGGATATTAAAAGATATTAATAGTAATAAATAATTTATAACAGTGAATTGAAACTGTATCCTTTGGTTTGTGTCGTTTTTATCTCCAAAGCTGAAATATTCCTTTAATTTATTAAAGTGTAAAAACCCAGTTTAATCCACCACCAATTCATAAATAGTTTCTATTAAATCCAGTTAAACCCACAAAACAAGCAGATTAACCAAAGATCAAAACCAACGTTTTTTATTTGGAATATCAGCAGAGAACTCTCTGGACAGTCACACCGTCAGCTTTGGTGAAGCAAAAAGAAAAACCACGTGAATCACAAATGATTTATTGGTGGGACGAAACGTCCATCTGCTCCAGACTGAAGTGTGAACGAGAAGCTGATGTGCGTTTACATTTCAGTTCCTCTTTAAACCAGATCAGTGAATCCAGCACTGATTGGAGAAGATGATGTGACACTGAAATGGGAATGATGCTGCACCAAACTCCAGCTGGAAAACCAGCAGGACTCGGTGATTCGTGAGAACATAAAGCCAAAGCATCTCAATAGATCAGAATGTGTTGGAAATGTGAAATACAAACCAGGTATTTAAAGCTTATTGTGTTTATTTAGATGAGAATGCAGTGGAGTCCAGTGTTTTCACCATGAGGGAGAAAGTTGTCAAGTTTTTTTAAAATACAATTTTTTTCTAAAACTTTTGATGTCCTTTTTATTATTATTTTTAGCTGCTTGATAATAAGCTAAACTATTTAAATTTTATTAAAATAAGGAAAATGGACAGATTTTTGTAGGAAACGGAAAATCATCGTAAAAGGTTCCACAGCTTCTAAATTGTTTGGATTGATTGTTTTCTTATATCAGAAGTAAAATTTGTTTTTGGGAAAAAGTTGGTGAATGTTTTCGGTTCTAATTACTCCAAAATTAAGATTAAATAAATAAATAAAAAAACAATTAATAAATGCAAATCTATTTTGTGTGCCTGATATTTTTTAAGATATTGTTATGTAGCTGTAAAAATGTTGAACAAGTGTCCATCTGCATCAGCCATTTAAGCAGATTTGCTCCATTTGGGCCGTAAAAAATCTTTCAGAGGGCTGCAAATGGCCCCCGGGCCGCACTTTGGACACCCCTGTAATAATGGCTTACATCTAATGAAAAACCCCAAATAAGAATGTAATTTTAAATAATTAAAAATCAGAAATGTAAGCCTATTTACATATATTCTCATGTACTGTATAGTTTCTCTATGTGGTTCTGATCAGGCCCGTTTGATCCAATCAAGTATCACAGTGTTACTATGGTCATTAATGAAGGTATCAGTAATTTTGGCAGTGTGGGTAAATACTACGTCCTACTGGAAGATGAAATCAGCATCTCCAGTTATTCCTGTTGCTTTTTCAAGAACACCGCTTTTTCTTCCACTAAACTTTCCATTAATATGTTTGGGAAGTTTATCAATAATCTTGTTTTGCTTAAAGGTGACCTGTTGTGCTTCCTTGAACAGGTTAGGATCGGTCTGTGTTTTTTTGCACAAACTTATTCTTAAAATAATGAAATTTTAACCTGCTCAGTTTTGTCTATTTCAGGATGAGCTGTTTTAGGAAGTCTTGTCACATTAAATCTAAATAATAAGTCTAAATAATTTGCTTCTGGCCACGCCCCCAGCTCAGCATTTACATGTGAAAATGGCTGCAAATAAATGCGCAATTGTACAACTGTACGTCTTTGAAAAGCAGAAGTGGAGCCTCCTACACAACCAACGAGAACCAACGAGAAGTGGTTTCTGGAAGATAAGTCAATAACAAAACCCTTGTCTTTTCCAGCAGCCATTGTACAGCGGTAAAACCAGCTGACCAGATGTGCTGGAGCTCAGATTGGATTGCTAGGTAACCAAAGAACAATTACGTGGGTATTTAAAAATACCCACGTAATTGTTCTAATGTTAGCACATTAATTAATGTTGTTTTTAGAAGCAGTTGAGGCCCAAATAGAAGCATAAAAATGTGCAAAATGTGAATTTTGCATCAGTGACATAAGTCAGCATTAAACAATGTTTTTGTTTCAATTTTTAATTTATGTTATTGTTATTTTAGAGATAAAGTTTTTTGTTTTCACCAGATGTAAGCCATTATCATCGGTCTTGAAGGTGATGAATATATAAAATAAATGAACTTATGGAGATTTTTGAATTTATTGAGATGCATTTTGCATTTAAACATAATATGTGTCCAGCTTATTTTAAATTTGCACCAAACTGGTCTAGGAACAACATGGATGGATGGATGGATGGATGGATGGATGGATGGATGGATGGATGGATGGATGGATGGATGGA